>NW_007585161.1:0-18432 GCF_000523025.1 Cynoglossus semilaevis | reverse complement strand
ACGCCTGAGGTTTGATGACGTGCGGGGTGGAGCTGTTGGAGGATACATTTCTCGCACACAATTATTTGCTTTGCTTTGAGGATCAGTCTAAATCAAGACATCCAATTATTTGCCTGCAGGTTTTCTGTTTTGAACTTTTTATTAATTAATTTGTTTGATTGTCTTTAACTATTTAATTTGTGTTAATAGTTTATAATTGTACATTTGACTTATGAATAGGCCAGAGTTACGCAAAGAAGAGTTCTGCCTCATTCTGTCAGGCCAAAGGCATGTTGGGAGTAACCCTGCAGCTCAAACAGTTTAATCCGTATCACACCTGAAAATTTGGGAAATTATTATCTGTGGCAGTGATTATTTGTTTTTATTTTAAATGTCTTTCATTTGCTTACCCACGCTGACAAAACCCATCAAGAATCACCGCACCATTTCAATATTCTGGTGTAAATTTTACATTGGAAAGCAAACAATGCAGTAAAGGCCAGAGAGGAGGAGGAGGAGGAGAAGAGGAGTGGGGGTGAGAAGGGGGTGAAGCAAGACAAGCAGAAGAAGAAGATGAGTCATTGTGAGACAGAGGAGGAATCTGGAAAATGTGCTCAAATGCATCAAATTGGGGATATTGTATTCTACTAGAAATATGTGTGCGGTAAATGATCACATTCTTTAAAGTCTGGAAATGTCATGGGGTATGTTGCAACAGAGAAGAATAGACAAATAGCGATTCCTGGACGACCAACACGTGTGGTCGACACGCAAACTAAAAAAACCTGACGACGGAGCTCCGGGTCCTTTCTTTTATTCATCCATTCTCCTGGCCATCCATCCATCCGTCCAACCAATCCACCCATCTGTCCATTAATGGCCATCCATCTATACACCCATCCATTCATCCAACCAATACATCAGTCCATTCATCATCCATCCTTCCGTCCATCAACTCGTTCATCCATTTATGTATCATCCATCGATTCATCAAACCAATCTAACCACCCATCCATCCAGCAATTAACCTATTCATTCATCCATCCAAATATACATCCATCCAGCCATCACTTGACTCGTTCCTTCATCCATGCATCCAACCAATCCAACCATTCATCTAACCATCTAATCCATTCATCAATCAACCTATTCATCAATCCACCTATCACTCAACTAGTTCATCCATCCATCCATCCATCACTCGACTCATTCATCCATCCATCCATCCATAAAACCTACAGACCGAACACATCCTCACTGCCTTTATTTAATTACCAGCAGCATTTCCAGCTCTGTTCAAGGAAACCCAATGGAATACCCTGAGGCCAGTTGGGATATGTGATCCTTCCAGCGAGCTCTGGTTCTGCTTTGAGGTCTCTTACCATTTACAGTAACTGTGCCCAAAAACCTACATGTGCCAAAGAACTGTTGTGATCAAAAACGTCTTATTAGACAAATACAGAACCTACAATTTACGCACGTGGTTTCCAACAATGTGGCAGTTACATCAAGTCAACACAGCAACATTAAAAAAGAAAGCCACACCCGAGGATGTACGGTAGGTGTCAGAAACAAACTCTGATCGATCCCAGAGCAGACTGAAAGAGACGGAGACGGATGTTGACACGTTTCCAGGTTAAATATAAATCAAACAGCTCAGCTCCATTAATCTTCTGTGTGTTCTGTAAACAAGATACCATTTTTCAAAACCTACAACAGTGGATTAAAAACCATAACATTACAAAGCCTTTAAAGTCAACATAATAGTTCTGCAAGTGCCAACAAAGCCTCCAGCAGCCATCTCACAGTGTCCCACTAAGGATTTGTTATTCCCCGTGATTCAAAAGGCTTTGCTTTTTCACTGCTCTGTTCTGGGGTAAAACAAATTTGACAAAACAAAGAAAATGAAAAAAAAATCTGTAAGTGATTTTCTCTACGTAGAAGTCAACAAAGGAATCACGTGAAGTCGATTGGATATTAGAGAGAGAGCGAGAGACATTCGGAAGAAAACAGAAAGGACAACACGGAGCAACATGTTTGAATTAGTGCTGCTTTGAAACACAACGAGGAGGCAAAAATCAAAAGCATACGACCTCATAAAATGTCCCTGTTCTCTATCAAGCATGCACTTTTTTTCGACATTCAATTGTAAACTAAATTAGAAACAAACCACGCTGAATACAAAATATGAGTGTTATTGATCTAATTTCTCGTCATGTCATAATTCAGTTAGTTATTAAGTTAGGATATTAGAGAGTGAAATGTGGTCAATTTGGTCCAACGATTCTTATCAAGTTATTTGTTTTTTACATTGAAAGCTATGTAATTTAGAGCATTTCCTCACAGAGTAGCGTCAGCAGTCTCCTGCTTTTTATGAAGTTTTTCTGCATCAATAAAATGCTAGTGTCTGTCTGTTCAGCTAATTTGCGACAGACACACCGTTGCCAGTGAGAAACAACAAAACAACACTGTTTGTTTCCACGGGGGGCGCCGTCATCTCAGTTTGAATTAGTGAAACGTTGTCTCTCTGTGAAAGGACACATACAACTGTAGAGGAACATGACTTAAAATGACATTCTTGAACTCAAGTAACCTTCATGAAGACCACACGTGCAATTTGCAGCTGGTGCCGTTGTTAACATTTTGGCTGGCATGAAATCTCCTTAACGTGCACAGCAGATGCTGGAGATTCCTTCTGTTTATGTAAAAGTGAGGCACAAAGGCTCTTTGGGAGGTGGGGGGTGGGGGGACTGTGACACATTTCAGATTCCATGCAAATTGTAGTACACAAACATCTCTGCCACAATTCTTTTCTTCTTGGCAGACGCGGGGACATGTTTGCTGATCATAGAGGTTTTGGCTACAACCATTATTCCCTGCCAGACCAGAACTGGTCAGATGACTAAACACTTGAAAACAAAGTCACTCAAACTTCTTCCAAATGGTAAAAAAAGGGCATTCACGAAACCTTGGCTTTATAAATGGATTCTTATGGTGGCTGAATAATTTAACAGGACCTCACAATGCACACTTACAGCTTTACAGGTGGGTTTACGTGACAGGTTTAAGACAGACGAGACGTTAATGGGAATGTTCCAGGCTTTTCATGTCAGTAGTGTGTAAGAGAACCTGCTGATACAGCACTTTTTTATATAAATCTCCAGCTAAGTGTGTATAATAATATAATAGCAGAGCACTGATTAACACCTGGTTGGGAACTTCAACCTCCCTTAGGTAAGGAACAAGTTCAGTGGAGTTTTTGAAACGTGGAAAATGCCACTGCGAGTAAAGGCAGAGCTGCTCTTTTTTTCATGTTGCTTTGACAAGAAGATAGCAGACTGCAGTCAATTTCTTTGTCTTTGTCCTCTTTTGGTCCCCGAGGCTGCTGAAGAGCAGCAGGTGCTGGGATCATATCTCGCCAGATCATCTGAGGAGTGTACTGAACTGGAGACAGAAAAGCTGGGTCTACAATGCCTTTGTTTTTCTGTAACAACGACCATAGGAAATCAAATTGTCCCTGTACTGTATGACTTTTTTTTTTGGCTTTTTTTTTTTTTGTTCCTTCACATCTGCTTCGCAGGTGCAACAAGTGTGAATACACAAAACACTTCAAAGACACTGGTGGAATTCAGACTTTACAAGCCAGAGGGGAGAAATGAAGGGAACACAAGGTGCATAAATTCTGCAGTTAGCCCAAACCAGACCTCTCCAAAGCTCAGAAGATCACAGCACAAGAGAGGGGACTCCTACAAAATGACAAAAAAAGACATAAAGAGCTAAACAAGGCTCGACCACAGCCAGGCTCATCACAAACTGGCAGGCTGCTGCTGCCTCAGCTTCAGGAACGAGATCAGTTAGTTAGCCTGCCCACAATGCACCGCTGGGCGAAGATGACGGGAGGTGGCAGGCAAAACAAGAGAAAGACTGCCACGGGTATCTATGCGTAGGGCAACAGGAGACACGTCTGTTGCTGCAGCAGACACAACAAGGACGGCAACCCAAAACACATCAGCGAGGAAGACGAAGAAGAACAATACACGGTGTTGGGACAAACAACATCAAACATCTGCAGCAGGCTTTGGCAAGTGCACTTGGCAGCGAGGGCATGTGTGTAGGCTGATGAGCGGGGGGCAGGGGAGGGTAAGGTGGGGGCAAACGTGTTATTACGGAAACATAATTATAGTTATAAATTCCTGTGACATCTGGTAGCTAAGGAGTCAAAGAAATCTGAGGGAAAACACAAGAGTGTTGTTGTTTTTAATCAAATCTGGGCGTCTTTCTCTCCAATATAGATTCACTCCTAGCGGTGGAAAACTTAGAAAACAGAGAACCAGGCGATGCCTTAAAGTGCCTGCTCTTTAATCACAGTGAATCACCGGAAGGGTTTCTAGGGGGAGCTGTTCTCACACTGGGAGAAGATACAATGACATCGAAAAGGTGTGTAATAAAAGTATTGCACAAAAACTAGAGCTCTAAAAACAAAACAGAAGTGTCTGTGGCGCAGAGATGTATTTACAACGTAAAACCAAAGGAAAAAAAAACTGTGTTGAATTTTGTTTTAAATTTGACATTTTAATAAAAACTCGGCTTTTACCACGATCAAAATGACAGATCGGTCACTTGGGCCTGTGAGGTGATGAAAGGCCTGTTTACAGGGGACTGACTGACACTAAGTCCTCCTCTCATTCAGACCACAGTGGATTATTCAACAACGGTCTTTGTCTTTGGACACAGATTCATATGAGCTTCTTGAAAGGTGAACACTGACTTATTTTCTCTTGTGACATTTAAACATTGAGTCTTTGTGTCTGTCTCTGTTGATTATAGATGGATAGAGATACGAAATAGAAATAGATAGATTCTTTATGGATAGACGTAGGGCAGAGACTCCCAAAGCGGTGCATAAGCTGCCACTAGGGGGTGTGCGAGGTAAGAAATGTGATGAGGGTTTGGTTATGTTTTTTGGATTTTACACAGAATAAAGTCATGCAAATAAATATTTCTTTTGTAAAATTTGCAATCGAGAGCTCACATATTAATGAATAAATGAATAAATATAGGATACATTTCCATTTCCTTTTAATACAACACAAAATGAAGCCAAAAAGAGACACAAACACATTTTTAAAAAAGGCACACATTCCCCTCATTGATTACTGTCAAGCAGAAAAGCAGCACCGAAGCTGAAAGGACAGGTGATAATGCAATGTAAACACTGCCCTGCTGCACCAACTCATACAAATTCATTCACTTCTTCCTCGTGCAGAAAACGGCCAGTTATCAGTTGTCATCAGTTATCAAAGTGTCATCAGGCTTCAACGCTTCGCCAAACTTCTCTTCTAACGCTTGCATTTGCATCCCATATCAAATGTTGTGTCCTGTGGACGCACACACATTTCAATGTTTTGCTCTGCACGCCTCAATAACCCTCGAGACATTTTTCTAGCCTCAAATGTTTCGCCAGCTTTTTTCCCCTCTTTTACACTGACTATGGCGTCACAAATGATTTAGCCGACGTCAGTGAAAACAGAAGGAAAACGTCCCTCTATATAAACAGATATAAATCACAATAGTACCATCGCAGTACTTCCAGTATGAAACAGCTTTGGAAAGATGGTAGAAAATATTTGACAGTATGGTGAAATTAAAAATAGAAGATGCAAATAGAAGACCAAGGACATTCCTTGAGTGCTAATAGCTCAGCTTAAATAAAGTTAAAATCCAAGTGAGTTAAATCCCTGGGAACAGGGCCACTGATTGTAAAAGTCACACACACACACATCCTGTAACTTGACTGTCTTCCCAACAAACTCAGTGGTTCCCTCTTATTGCGTCTTGGCCCAATGCATTACTCCCATTATGCTACAGTACAGTAAATACATAAACAAATACAGCTGCCACATTTTATCGAGTCTGTGATTAGTCTTGTGGACTACATCGCAGCCTGTGAGAACACAGAAACATCCCACACCAACACCCCAGACACTGGGGGTTTTCTGGACACAACATTTCTAGCAGGGAGTTGTTGTCATTTCTATTAGCTTCATGTTTTATGAGACCATAAATTCTGCCGTCTGTAAATAAAAAAAAAAAGAGTTTAGAGCCAGACACTAAGAATTAGAGCAGCGCTGTCACACAGAATGACTTTGCTTGTTTCAAACACACTGTGAGTGCGTGCACTTTGTGGAGGCAGTGTTACAACAAGATTGAGATGGAGGCAGTCCAAGCCCTTGCCTGAAGCCCTGGGAGAGTGACTAACCATCTAATTAGAAAGAACAGAGAAGAGCTGGGGCTTTAAATGAATAATTAGTACCTTCTCAAAATTCTGGCAGAACAATGCACGGAAGAGATGAAAAATGGCCGCACCTCACATAACTCTGCATTCACTTAAAAAACAACAACAACAACATCAAAAAAACTGTGTGTGTGTCTGGAGGAGTCTAGGTCAATGTTTCCCAAACTGTTTTCTGGGGTCACAAACCTTCGTGACCCAAGTCAATAGACATTATTTGTAAACCCCTGGGAAACATGATGCGAGACGACCCACAAAAAAATATTTTTTTGGGTCGTCCTGAGGGCCGCGACCCAGTTTTTGGGCAACAATGGTCTAGGGACTTGATCTTGGGGACCGGTGGAAGATGAACAAATGTGCAGACACTGTCCAACACTTCCAGCATGTATTGTGGCAGGTGATGCTGGTTATCTGGTTGCTGGTCCTAAGGCATGTTCAAAAAATATTAAAAAGTTTTGCTCTTCCAGTGGAGTTTTTTTTTTTCCACAGTAAGTAAAAAAAAAAAAAAGGACTTAGCAGACTGTTGCAGTCTGCGGTTGCTGAGGCTGTAGGAGGCAACTGTACATGATCAGGTGTCTGCAGAAAGTTTAAGGAAATTATCCCTTAATTTAAAATGTCAATAATATATTAGTCTAAGTTCAAAGTCCTACGATCGAAATTAAAACTTCACAAAATGTGCATTTGGGGTCACAGTTTTTCATGAGTCCTAAAAAGTCTCAAAGTCATAAAACGGCCGTGCTGATGGAGCGTAACCACATGACACACCAAAGGAACGCTATCGCGAAAAAGTTCTGTTTAAGACTACATTTGAAACATGAAGAGCAGTAATGGCCCCTCTGAGCTACTTAAGTCATTTATAGCTTAACGATATGAAAGTAAAGAGCATCATAAACAGCTTTCTGATTATTTTCTTTCAATCCCGGAGCAAAGGGTTTTATTTCTAGGAATTGTGCGAATAAAATACCGAGAGAATGTTGTTAAACAGTTGGGCTTTAGGGGAGTATTACTGGCTGTTCTCCATCAGATAATTACATACTGCAGCTTACATGGACAATTGGCATTGAAGCGATTAATGGAATCTTCAAAACAGAATTCATGTGTTTTAGATGCTCCAATGGGAGCAAAAACGTGCATTGACGAAAATATATTGCCTTTATGGCTTCAAGTAAATGTCAATCATTTTAATGAAACTCTCATTCCTTCCAAATATTGGCCAGGTTTGGTCCAAAAAATGGTGCCCACCGAGTACTCTATGGTAAAACCAGAATTTTTCATTCACACTACATGAGTTGGTGCACGTTCAATTATCTGCCCTCACAGTTGAGAGTGTGGTGCAGTTTCTCACTGAGAATTATGTTCTGCCCTGGATCCAAACAGTAAAGTAACAGTCATGTATAGCATTGTTTCCCAAAGACTGGGTCACAAGAGTTTTTATTGTGGGTTGTCTCAAATCATGTTTCCCAGGAGTTTACCAATAATGTCTATTGACATTGGGTCGCAAAGGTTTGTGACTTTTAAAATATGGGTCTCCAGAAGAAACACCGCTGTATAAAAACAAACAACCATCCGCACAACAATCATTAAGAGTGTCCAATGAAACTGTGGTAGCAGGCACACACAGGAGATCATGCTAACCTGATACCATAAAATCATCGGTTACTGTCAGGAAGTGGCGCTTTGGCCCAGATGCAATGTCTCTGTCATTGGTGTGGAACACCAGGGTTCACCTCCTGGGCAAGATCAAATCCCAATTAGCGAGGTTGGTACCTTCCAGTGAACTCACCACCTGCAGGAAGGTTCAGGGGGTAATGGATAAGCGGATGAGAATGAATGGATGGATGGATGGATATTGCCGGGAATTATACCGCCAATGTTCAACTAAACACAAACTTACAGCATTTGCAGTGTTCCGTAAACATTACAGAACCCACTGTCAATATATGCTGTAACATCAGCTACGATATCGCCTTGTTTTTATTACTGCAGGTGTGTTAGCATATAACCGCGAGCCCACAAAGTCTTATTGATCATGCTCCAACATCTATAAGTAATAAGCCACACTCTTAACAAACACACAGAGTCAGCTTGATGCGCATTAGCTAAACAATATCTGACACATTTATAAAATAACATTGACTGCGCTGTGTTTGTGTTTGTGCTTATGCCGGATCCTCTCCACATTTGTTTGTGGGCTCTCAGTCCTAAAAGCTAAATTGGTTGAACTGCAATTCATCTCCTCTTTTCCCCCTCCAGACAACCGCTACACAATGGCCCTCTACTTGTTCTCATTAGCAAACTTTCTGCAAAACCACCTCACCTTGTAATCAATACCTTTAATTCCCTAATGGCACAAGCTGATTCCACTTTGGCGAGGAGAAGGAGAAGGAGGAGAAAAGAGAGAGACATAGATTAAATCTACTTGATGTACCCCCGCTTACTTCTGTGGGAGTCTCAAATCTCTGTCTCTGTGAGTTTCCTCACACAATCTATCACAGTCAGGAATTTCACCTGAGGGCAGCTAGGGTGGAGCTACGAGAAGGTCAGAGGTTAGAGTAAGGTAACAATAAGTGTATTCAGGGCATATCCACCCACGCTGTCAGGTAAGGACACATGTAAGATCTGGCAGAAGAGGAAACATCAGACGGATTCCATTGCCTCAAAGTAATTGTGACTAAATCTAGCTGATAGAGATAGCTAGCTATAGTAGCTAGCTAGATAGCTAGATAGCTATTTAGATAGATAGGTAGGTAGGTAGGTTGTTAGGTTGTTAGGTAGGTAGATAGATAGATAGATAGATAGATGGATAGATGGATACGTAGATAGGTAGGTAGGTAGGTAGGTAGGTTGTTAGGTTGTTAGGTAGGTAGATAGATAGATAGATAGATAGATAGATAGATAGATAGATAGATAGATAGATAGATAGATAGATAGATAATAGATAGATAGATAGATAGATAGATGGATAGATAGATAGATAGATAGATAGATAGATAGATAGATAGATAGAAATGATAGAAATGATAGATAGATTTTATTTAGTTGGAAAAATGTTTTTTTTAATTATGTGCCTACAGAATAAATACTGCCACGATAATAACTGGTTGCTGGAGGGTACATTATTTGATTGTTGTTCTCTTAAGAGGAGCCACAGCTTAAACCTCTTAGCAGTTTTTTTTTTGTCTTGACTTTTACTTTGTTTTTCTGTTGGCTTTTGCTCAAACAAATAAAGAACGTCCAAAATCTGCCTCAGTGTTTGAAACAATATGAAAATATAATCTCTCAGAATATATCACTTCTGTTTTTACACAGTCTACATCGCACACAAACACACCATTTCCATTACCTCTGCCTGAACCTGCCTCAGACGGTTCAGTGGGAGGGCTGGTTTTGGCACGAGCACAGAGAGTACCATAAACACGACAATAACAGAACTCCAAAGACTCGCTGGGTTTAGGCAAACACCAGTGCCATGAGGCAGGGCAGGGAGGCTACCGTCTTGGTTCGGTTGCCACACCACATGTACAACATGCTAGACTTGTCTTGACAGCGTGCTTATTTTGATTTGCATCGATTTGTTTCATAGACATTAACTCACCTGTTTGACTTTTATCATTACTTCTTCAAAGGTGTTTCTAAAACCTTTTTTTATATCTTGATAGCACTATAATTTCAAGAGAAATGTGTGTGTGTGTGTGTGTACTATATAATTAAAGTGTATTGATAGGTTGAGGCAGGTAAACCTCTTCATTTTAAAGGAGTCATAAATCAATATTTCTCCCACTGATGGTATACTTTCCCTTCTGTCTCTGATCGCACTGATTTAAATAACCGTTTAAATTTTTATTTTTTAAGAATGAGTCTTCTTTCTTATTCTTTGTTTTGTTTGGCATAGTTTTATACCTGCTTGGTTTGTGTCATGGCCTGACTTTGAGGTGATTTGATTTCCTTGAGTTAAGCTGTCAGCTACTGTTAGTCATTGGAAAAGAACTCAATTAAAATGGTTAAAAGCCTCCAACTGTATGAACATTTGCCAAAAATGTAGAAACATAATATTTAAGATTTAACTTAAATCATGAGGGGAGTTATAACCTAAGGGAGAAAATTAACTTTAAATTACCACTATTTCGCACATCAAGGAAGGGTTTTTGTGTTTCAATTAGCGGGCTGAGACTATGGAGACCAAACAGTACTTTTTTTTAAACTGTGTCATGGCCAAACATGACACAGTTTAAAAATAAATACAAAGTCACTAATTTTAAGAGGTATATGGATAAGGAAGGTGTCAGGTAGCACGGTATGTTTGTATATTTGGGCAGGTGTGTATAGAGTACTGAATGTGTGTTATTGGTGTATATAAGTATGTGTGTATGAGTGTCTACACGGGTTTCAAAGGAAGACTGCTATTCGTTAGCTAAGGATTACTCAATATGTATTCCTTTTTTTTATTTTCATATACGAAATAAACTTAAATCAATCAATCAAAAAAACTTAGGAGACATTTGTTATAGGTGTATATTTATCAAGGAAACCCCCCCCCCACCCAAAAGTTCTTCGCTTATGAGTTTCTATTATTTATAAATTAATACTTTTTGCCAAGTGCTTCACAAACTTATTATTGCGCTGCTTATCCCACTTTCATTCAGAATAGTCACAGGATCACACAGAGGTCACAGTAACTGCAGTGAGCATATCCTGAGCTCTACAGTGTTCAATATTGTAAGGCAGACCGTGCTGAATCGGGGCTACTGGGTCCCATCACCACCGCCTGCATCTCTAGTTCTGAATTACAATCCAATAAGAAAAAGTTTACAGTTATAGTGCTAAGTCCTGAGGGGACTGAGCTTCTGCGCTCAACTCGACCACAATGTAAACACACTGGTTATGCTTAAGTTAACATAATTGCACGTCGCCCTCAGGGGTTTGTGGGTGTGAGAATAATCAGCACATGGAGAGAATCCATGATTAATGATAAATGAGCAATATCAAAATTCAGTGTCTCACTGTATCCTTTGGGCCTCGAAAGAACATGCAAGAACATGAAGATAAGTTGATAAAAACTCGTGACTCGTTACCAAAAAAACCTTGGTTCACAAATCATTAGAAGTTTCTGAACACAATTTATTTCAGGAAAAGAGGTTGGCCCATTTTTGGAAACTTAAAAAATATTGAGTTTTAATCGAAGCAGTTCAGTAGAGCCCGGACTTGATTGTTTGAGTTTCTTGAAGACATTTCTTGAAGAAATCCCTTGGCTGAGAGGTGAAAATCGTCAAGAATCTAAGACAATCCAGTTGCCCTCTAGTTAACTGCTTTGGATAAGATGACCTGGATGACTGAGAACTTACAAAGACATACAGTATGTTTTATTGTCAGCAATCAACACATAGCATCCTTCTCTGAACTCCAGGTGGTGCTAGGTACGTTTATATGTAAATCCCATAAGGAAACGTTGCATGTTGGTGCTCTCAGAGGGCTAGCATTATAGCATACTGATAGCATGATGCACAAGCATGTAGCATTTTAGTTGCACCATTTGACTATTTACTATCTTTTGCGGAATGTTAGGGCCGATATAGTACCTAGCATTTTATTTTGAGAGTCTCCACTGAGGCTAAGATAATCCAGATAACACCCTAGCCCCACGACTCCCATGAGCTGTGTTACTGCCACCTATTAGACGTATTTAGGACTGGTCATTATTATTTCATATATCCACAGGGGGTCCAAATCATAAAACCAAAATATACAGGGTAAGGGTATGTTGATTTGTCCAGCTTTAACTTTACTCTGTGTCCTACATCTTTATAATTTCACAAAGTAATAACACGACTTTTAGCCTCAACATCTGAACAGCCAACACTGATGATGTGTTAACTTCACAAAGACGTCAAGTCTCATTACTTCAGTTTTCACAGGTGCGTTTATTACCACAAATTATTTTTGCCATTAAGCCATAAAAGCTTTGTTCAAATATGACCGGTCCTTTTTTTTAATAATATATCAGAGGTGTGGCTGCTCAAACAGACTCCTGTTGTTGTTTTAACAAATCATGGTGAAAGATGTGCGTAATCAGAACTTCCTGAAGAATGTATGTTATTATAAGTCACACGAGTCTAATTAATACTCAGGTGTCAGAGCAATAAAACACTGACAGAAAATAAAACCGTCAGTGTCCTCTTAGTTCAAGTCAAAGACTGGATAAAAGATGAAAGGTTAGATGAAAACAGTCAAAATGTACAGATTATCTGCAGTGAGAAATAAAATATAGAGAAAATATATATGAATGTTAAAATAACAATTATAGGAACTATGTTCCTATAATTGTTCACTATCAGCTCCATTATGATAAAGCCCTCACAGATGCTGTTGTGAGTCTCTTTATTGCAGACAAGTGCAGTGGCAAAACAAGTTCTTCTTCGTTTTATGTTTTTGTGAAGGAGCTCCCAACAAGCAAATCAGAGTGTGTTTGTTTTGGCAAATGCTCCGAGAATTCACTTTGACAGTTTTAATCTGCGTCAGTTGAACGGAGCCAGGGCACATTGTCGAGCAAATGCTTGGCAACACAGCACAGCTACAGTACAACATAACAAAATGTTGTGAGTGTAGAACACTGTAAGGGAACTGTGGGAAAAAGGAAATCGAGTAAATGTGCTACCTTGCCTATAAGCAAGCGCTAAATGATTTACTGCCATTTAATGCCATAAAATGAAAATTTAAAATTAGTTTAGAAGGACTTTGCTCTTGTGACAATACATTAACACATTGGCCACATTAATATTTATACATGTGTTCTTCAGCAAAATAGAGACTTTTATTTCTCATTCACCTGTTTTTTCTTTTCCTTTTCCTTTTTTTTTTTTTTTTTAAAGAAAAACATCCAGGTCACAGCGGGCGGCCAGGCAGCTGGACCTGTTCATCCCGGGCAAAGCGTTTGTTTTCCAGCCACAGGAAGGCAAGTAAATGTGTGACAGCCTGAAGGTTGGGGTTAAAAACTAAACTAAATTATGAATACAGTTTTCCCAATTGACCCAGGAAGGCCGGTGAACATGAACAGAGAAATTGGTTGTATGTGTTTATACCTGCCTAAAAACTGAGGAAATGTTATATCAGTGTTTGCCAAACTTTTTTTCTGGGGACCCATATTTTTAAAGTCACAGTCTTTGAGACCCAAGATCCAATAGACATTATTGGTAAAGTCGTGGTAAACATGATGCGAGACCACCCCCCAAAAAAACCCACCTGAGGGTCGTGATCCAGTCTTTGGGAAACAATGTGTAAAACAGTAAACTGAGTTGCTGTGATACAACGCACTAAAACAAAAAAATCCCTTCAGGAATTCATAGCACACCTTTTCTAAGCTGGCCCGGGGCTTTCCTGTCTTGCACACTAACTTCAGTTCATTAACTAACTTTGAATACAGAAAAAAAAACAAGGGTTAGGGATGGAAGAAACCCTCTACTAAGTTTTTGTTTTCGTCAAATTTGTTATAGTTTCACTCAAACTGTATAGCAATATTCTTTATAAGGTTTTAGATGGAGGGAGCAGGGAGAGATGGAAATCAATGATTTGCTGTGGCAATCCCTGAAAAAAGGGACAAAGACCAAAGAAAAAAAAGAAGACAATGTGCTTTGACAACATGCCGTTTTCAAATGCTAGATAATTCCACCAGCAGCTATCTGCAGCCATAAAGGATAAACAAGATCAACAATTGCTGTGACCTACCCTATAACCCACAATGTGTTTCTGGCCTCATGTGACCTGCCTGGCAGTGTGCACTAAACCAGGGTGTGTCACCCTCACCCGGGTGGCTTGGGCCTAGATGACAGGGAGCCCGGCTGGATAACAGAATGGCCATTGGCAGGAACCAGGTGCCTCAGCCGGCGGCCACCAACCACCAGCCACTTGACATCAAAAGTTAGCAGAAGAGTAGACAAAACGAAGGCGCAGACAAAACAAATTCAGACAAAATGAAAACAAAGGGCACTGTTGCTAACCCTAACCCTAACCCTTTCGCTAGGGCACCACATGGTTTTTCACTTCATGTGCCAGCAGCAGAATCCGAACACTAACACAGAGAACATCAGTGTTTTCTCACTTGGGTGCTGAAGCTTTCAAATGCAGCATGTTGTGAACAAGAACTGCCAGAAGGTGAGCCACCACGTGGCGACTGCAGTTTCACAATAGATGAGACAGAGCATTTGTGTCTGAAAGTTCCCTGCAGGGAGAAACCGTCTCCGATAAAGAGGCCCGTTTTCATGACATTGGAAGCCTGGCTCACAGCGAAGCTCATCTTCTTTACTAACATTACAGGGCTCGATAACTTTTGATTTCCAAATAGAAAAGAGAACACCGGAGTAAGGCAACATCTGATATGGGTGAAGCTCTCAGCTTATAGAAATGGGCCACATGTCTCCAGTATGGGTTACACATACAGATTGTGCGGGACTGGATCCTAGACAAAAACATGGTTAAACCAACACATGGCAAACCCATTTGGAACAAAAGTCGGCCTAATTTCAGCAAAGATAAGATACAAGCCCCACGACAAACGATGGGCTGTCCTCCTCCTTCCCCTAAGCCACAAAGGTTTGGGACATTGTCCAAGAAACACTAAGCTACTGAAATAGGTCACCCACAAGTCCTAATCTCCTACACACATGAAATCACTTACCAAATGCAGACA
This sequence comes from Cynoglossus semilaevis, assembly GCF_000523025.1. NCBI lineage: Eukaryota > Metazoa > Chordata > Actinopteri > Pleuronectiformes > Cynoglossidae > Cynoglossus > Cynoglossus semilaevis. Next base: position 3,481 of record NW_007585161.1, on the reverse strand, counting down.
GACACACACACAGGTCATCTAGCCAACAGGCATAATTAGTTGGGTTAATGGATACTGAGCCATTCAAACATCAGGCAGTGATAAAGTTCCTACTCACACAGCATAACAGTGGAATACCTGGAGGGTCAGTAAGGATCTCAGAAGTTGGTGGTACCGAGTATAGAACCAAACATCTCAGTGTGAAAACGAAAATGTACGACAGCACCTCAATCTGTAGATGTAGGAAACCATATCCAGAAATGAAGCTAATGAATTAAAATAAATACTTTTTGTTCACTTTGTAAAAGTATTTTTAGAATGCAATTAAAATATATTATATTCTAGTTTCTTTAAAGCTTTGTTATCGATGAATCCCAATAAATCACATTTTCATCTTGTAAAATAAAAATATTTGAGAAAAGAAGCATTACATTTCTCAATTCGTATATGTTTTCTGACGACCGAATCAAAGAATCGCTGCGAGATCGTCTTGTCTGTTCACAGAGGTTGCACGTTCTCGGTCCTGTTCCAGTTGTGGAAATTCCCTGCAGTCCTAGACTTACCTGTCCTGACGATCCACGGCCAGTCTCACCGGCTCTGTGGACGAGATTTCTCTCGCCGTTTTTGAGAGTTCCTGCAGTTTTCGGCTCAGCCTTTCCGCTCCTGATTTGGCTCCGCTGTCCAGAGGAAATCCGCCGCGGTGACGTCACTCCCGCGGGATTACCTATCAAGTAGGAGTAGCCGCTTCATCCATTGGATCTCTAAACGGAGATCACGTTAGGAGACTTTTTACTCCAAGCGGAGACTCCCTTTGTTTAAGGACTTTTCCATTATCAAGACGCCTGTTTAGACTCCGCGTTCATTTGAGAGACTTCCTTTTATTTCAAGTGGAGATTCCTTTGTTGACAGACTCCTTCACTATAAGAGGTGCTCGTACAGTATTTGTATCTGCTGATCCAACAATAAACCTTTGAAAAAGCATTTGCCTTGGTGTGTTGCATTTGGGTCCAAAAGCCTGACATTCCTGACACTTGCACTGAGGAAATATTGTAGTTCTGCAATGAAAAAAGAAAACTCATCTCATGCTATTATTTAGCCTGCCATTGGGAAGTCAGTAAAAGAAGAAGTAAAAATAAAAGTCTCTGCTCAATAAACCAAGCAACTTTTTCTTGTCTTCTGTTACTGAGGTATTTACTTCGTTGTGGCTGCCAAAGAACTTTAGAGAAATAGTCTGTGGACCTGAGAGTGTGTAGATAATTTTAGTTTTTTTTTATCCATTACTTTTATTTATAATTAATGAGTTTAGGACCGAGTATAGAACCAAACATCTCAGTGCGATGACAACAATGTACGACAGTACCTCAATCTGAAGATGTTTATATACTGTAGGACTTCTAAAAAAAAAAAAAAAAACAGATCCAGAAACGAAGCTAATGACATTTTTTTGTCCACTCGGCAAAAGTATTTTTAGAATGCAATAAAAATATATTCTAGTTTATTTAAAGCTTTGTTATCAATGAATCCCAATAAATCACATTTTCATTTTGTAAAATAGAAATATTTGAGAAAAGAAGCATTACATTTCTCAATTCGTATACGAGTGAATCAAAGAAGGCACATGAATTCCAACACCATAATTTTTTTTTTTTTTAATCTGTGTGGTGTAGACTCACAGTGCGATTATAGCTATCAACATTTTAAGACTTTTTGGTTCACATTTCCATCGTCTGTGAGCTGACCACACCATTTGTCTATACCAGGGCTGTTATGGCTAAAGAAGCAACAAAAGTCTCAGCACTAAGGAAATAGTGTAGTTCTGCAACAAGAACAACAGCAACAACAAAAAAAACTCATCCCATGCTCTTATTTAGCCTGCCATTGGGAAGTCTAAATAAATATAAAAGTTTCTGCTCAATAAACCAAGGAACTCTTTCTTGTCTTCTTTTACTGAGTTAATTACTTCTTTGTGGCTGCCAAAGAACTTTATAGAAATAGTCTGCAGACTTGGGAGTGTGTAAATACTTTGTTAGGTTTTTTTTTTTTTTGTATCCATTACTTTTATTTATAATAAATTAGTTTAGGTAGAGATCAAAGTACAGGATGTAGAAGATTTCTTGGCATTTGTGATCAATAAAAATAGTAATCTAAAACCTTCACCCCATAAAGTGACACTTGCTAAACTCCGATCACCTCAGCTTACACAAGGACCAATAAAGTCTGACCACTGCAGAGCAGTTCAGAGAGAATGGGATTTCACTCCAGTTGGCTGTACGGTACATCATTTGCTCAGGGAACTCACAAAAACGTAATAACACAGGTCTTAAATGTTGGATTTGTTGGAGGTGCTCACATTCACATGTGAAACCATACAAGTATATCAGGTAGATTCATAAAATCACTCACATCATCAACCATGTCCAAACAAGCCTTTAAGCCTTTGGGGAAACTTATGACACGCATTCAAAAACGCATACAGACAAAACACATATGCACAACATATGATTGACAGCTCACATTAAAATGAGGACAGGCCCAGGCAAGGAGGGAGTGATGGGAAGCAATTAGAGATTTTTTTAAGATGGTAATGACTGGAGGACCTGCAGCCTTTAAAAGGAAATTCATAAGAGCCTAGAAATAGACATAGTTGGTGTGTTTGCCAATGATGCGAGAGAGGTACTCTGAAGTGTTGAAAGTGAAGTAGTGACAATGAGTCCTTACTCTGACAAGTAGGGATGTCACAGTATCTCCAGTAGACGCCATCTTCAGTGTCTGCAATGTAACACCAGGGCTGGACATCTCCATCCGGATTTCTGCAGACACAAAGGTGAAAAAGTTGATCATTGTTCACTTTGTTTATATATTAAAAAAAATACTTTAAGCAGATGGAAAAACAATTAAGTCAAGATGTCTATGCAGGTTCTCAGTCATCCAGGTCTTTTAATTTAATTTAATCCAAGAGGAGTTTCTTCAGTTCTGACTGACTACTGAGAAATTCTGGTATTTAGCCTCAAATGGGCTGCATACCTGTAGCGAGGGTCGTTGCAGAAAGGATGCACCACCAGATGATCAGTGACAAACAGCTAAGTCTGAATGAAGTTCTGTGAGCTTTAGTAAATGACCAAATATTTGACCATCTTATTTTACATTGTATGCTTTAGCGAATCATCAGCTTTCCTTTGTTTTCTCACAGTAACTGTCACTGATTTAAACACACTGAGAGTCCTGCAGGTAGTTCTAAAAAAAAAGACTACAGAGGTGACAACTGATGAGACAATACGTTTGGACAGTGAAAGGTAAAGGGGGAGTTCAGAGGATATGGGATAAAAAAAAGAAGAAAAAAAAAGAAACAAACAGGGGTCATTAAATGACCCTTCCTGCTGTTGAGGGCTGAATACTCAATGACGTTGAGAGGGGGAGATTATCTTGGCTCTGTCAATCATTTTCACTAGCCACCGCGGGCACTTGTTGCTTTAGTTACTTCCTCTGTGCTGTGAAGGCTTGA
>NW_007585160.1:31240-39880 GCF_000523025.1 Cynoglossus semilaevis | reverse complement strand
CACATGAATATATTTTATCCACAGAACACAAGTGTCGTCAGTTAAGGCTCTGGTTTAAAAATCACAACTAAACCACTATTGAAGTCACGGTAGACAAACTGGAGTTGGTGTGTGTGACCCAGTAAATCCTCACACTTTAGACAAGAGCATGTGTTCAGATATTAGTAAAAAAAGAAAAAGAAAAAGGCTATCACTGCCGAAAAAGCTTGCCCATCCAGCCTGGCTGTAAAGTGTCCCATGTGGCACCTGTTTTATGGACACTTCACGCACGCACTGTCTGATATGGACAGAGTTTGATCAGCGGCTGGGGGGAAAATGGAAACTGGAAAAAAAAAAGTTTGTCGGTGGCTCTCCTGCCGCTGACAGCTATGGAAGTTCTTCAGAGAGGCTGGAAACGAAAGGAACAGGGATGAAAGGTATCTTACCTTGAACTTTTTGATGTCCGATGAGGTGACAAAGCCACACGAAGAAGAGAAAAACGCCCGGGTGGAGTTGGTGTCTCAGCATCCTGAACATGATGGGGAGGCAAAGTCAACCGGGTATCTGACACACGGGCAGCGCAAAAAAAAAGTAATCTACTTAAGGTGGTAGTGTTGAATAAGTGTCAGTCTGAGAATGCAGCCTCTCTTTTTAAATCTATAAGGGGTCTCGGGTTGACTGTCTGTGGTGGGCGGTCTCCTCTTCTGTGGGGGTGGGGAGATTTTTTTTCTTACGAAAGTTCTTTCAATCTCAATCAGATGACATCGTTACTTTCTCCTGCCACAACAAGTGAAGAACATGGAAACAGTTTCTGATTCGTCATAAAAATATAGATTTCACAGAAGGACTCAGAGAAAGCGCAGCAGACAGCGTGGAGCAAACCGGTCCGTGTAAACCTAGTTTTAATGAGAAATTTTTGTCACGGCGTTATCTATTAATAAGTTTAAGACAACGTTTTCTAATACTTTATTTTGGCGCAGAGCGCAGTATTACGGACGACTTAGGTCATTATTAATAATAATCCTTTAATCACCAATAGTAATAATAACAATAATAATAATTTACATTAATATTAATACTATTTTTACATTAATAATAAAGGATAATAATAACGTTTATTTTATTTTGACAAAAACTTTCATTAGGAACATAACTAACAAACAAATCCGCTGACCCTGATTATATCATTAAAAATTGAAGAGATGTCCATTTCTTTCTCCCCACCAACTGTAAATACGTCAACATGAGAGTGGCCTTTTGGAACACGCCCCAGTCCAGACAATAATAGAATTCATAGTAGTCCGCAGCCGCACTGCTAATATTAGAACAGACAGTTGTTTGGATTTTCTCTCCCGGTGCAAGCTTTTAAATACAATCAAACCTGTTTCCGAAGAGGCTTCAGATAGACAAGGGGGGTGTTGCGTTTCACTCCATGAAACACACACATGCACACTGACGTACAGGCTGAGCTCCTTCTGAAGTCCTCGCGCGACCTCTTCAGCGGAACTCAGGGTACAGCATTACATTATTACATATTTGTATTATTTTTATGCCCCTAAAGCATTTAAAAAAACTTTTATAAATTTTTATTTCAATGGAAGAATTATTAGAATGGTATTCTTTCTGAAGTATTCGCCAAGTGCTTCTTACACAAGCAAGAGAACAACAAGACGAAAATAACAATATTAATTGAGTACTTAGACAGTCTGGACACCGAGAAGTGTAAACAAAAAGAGCAAAAAATCTCTTTGGGCTTAATAGCAGCGGAATGTAGAATGACCAGAAATTAATCTTGATTAAAAAAGACTGAGAAGGTTGAGATGGTTCTGAAAACAGACAGTAGGTATAATAGGCAAAGAGTGTTTGAGATGAAACTGCGAGACAAAAAAGAAAAAACAAACAACCACAAAAAAAGATCAATAGATGAAACAAAAAGTCCTGGAAAAATCATAAAAGTCACTGAGAACGGTCAAAACAAGATGTGTCCAGACAGAATGCAGATGTCGGCTACTAGTGGCAAAATATTAGCACATTTGGACCAAAGTCAATAGACATTATTTGTAAACTCCTGAGAAAAATCATGCGAGACGACCCAAAAAAATGTTTTTGTGACCCACCTGAGGGTCGCCAACCAGTCTTTGGGAAACAATGTAATAGACAAAGAGTATTGGAGATGAAACTGCAAGATAAGAACACAGAAATGATCAATGGATGTAACAAAAACTCGAGAAAAAGTCACTCTTTGGAACGGTCAAAACTGATGAAAAAAATGTGTCCAGACAGAATGCAGATGTCAGCCACTAGTGGCAAAATATTAGGATGTGTGGACCAGACCAAATATATGTGACCGAAGAGCAAAAAAAAAAAAAAAAATTGTCTGCTGCTGGAGCCAGACATTCAGGAGAGTTCAATATCTGCTATTATTACATATTTGTATTAATGTTATGGCCCAAAAGCATCTTTTTTTATACATTTTTTATTTCAAGGGAAGGATTTTTTTAGAATGGTATTCTTTCTGAAGTGCCTCTTACACAAGCAAGAGAACAACAAGACGGAAATAATAATATTAATAAAGTACTTAGACAGTCTGGACACAGAGAAGTGTAAACATGGCAGTCGCTAAAAGGTCTGACACTGAGCTTACAGTCTAAAGGAAACATCTCTGAACCAGACTGTCCAGAGGTCCGTGCTGGACAGTCTGGAAAAAGATGACACACAGTGGAATTGTGTGATTTGGTAAAAAAGACACAGAAGTTATTCAGTGTCTATGGAGATGTTGCCTGTGTTTGGAGAGGTAGACGGTCAAGTTCAAGCATCAATATAATAAAAATCTCTTTGGGCGGAATGTCAGTGGAATGTAGAATGACTAGGAATTAATTCTGACTTTAAAAAGACTGAGCTGGTGCTGAAAACAGACGGTAGGTATAATAGGCAAAGAGTGTTGGAGATGAAACTGCTATGCAAAAAAAAAAAAAAAAAAACTAAAAAAAAAGATTAATGGATAAAACAAAAAGTCCTGAAAAAGTTACAAAAAGTCCTGAAAAAGTCACTCTTGGAACGGTCAAAACCAGATGTTTCCAGACAGAATGCAGATGTCGGCAAATTATTAGCACATGCGGCCCAGGCCAAATATATGTGACCCTACACCAGTGTTTCCCAAACTTGTTTTCTGGGGACCAATATTTTAAAAATCACAAACCTTCACAACCCAAGTCAATAGACATTGTTGGTAAACTCCTCGGAAACATGATGCGAGACGACCCAAAAAAAACCCAAAAAAAACTCTTGCGACCCACCTGAGGGTCGCAACCCGGTCTCTGGGAAACAATGCCGTAGCGTACCTTTACACGTACACTACGTAACTTACATAAACTTAGAATTAACTTAACTTACGTATTTTGACGAACACGTGAAGTGAACAAGTGAAGCGACGTGGGCTGCTCCAAGTGTTGGGCCACCATCAGCTCAAATCTTTACTCGTATCTCGAGACGCTCGTATCTCGAGGTTCCACTGTAGTTCCTAAAGCTCGACTCCAATTCTCTCTGGTTAACCTTTAGGAATGGACATTGCATGGCTTCGGAGGTTGTGCTAATTATCAACCGTCGTTAACCACATGCTCTGGTTTCATAATGGAGCAGCAATAGTCACATAAAATATTGTGAGATATTTGTGGTTTCGTGCAAAACTGTTGCGGATGGATCACTGTCACAAAAGAACCAGTAAAAATGTGACTGACAGCTGTAAAAAATAAATAATACTGATCTTTGGCTGAAAGGGACTGAATCAAATCCAGTTCAGTCTGGGACAGGCAGTACGTGCTGTCCCTCTGCTAATGGCTGTAAGTGGCTCTGCAGGACGGCGTCCAGGTCTTTAAAGTTTATACAGTACTGCAAAATAAAGTACTGTTGTGTCAGGAACTGATTTGGAAACTCTAAAGACTCCAAAGACAAGTCGGACAGCAGACGCTGAGTGATTTAGTGAAAGAAACTCAGTGTCTGAAGTGAGCACGCTTGAAATGTCAACGTTAAAGAATTCACTCAGGAGGAACGTACGTCTGGTTCATGAAGTAAACGTTTGCCGAGGTCCAAGTAAAATATATCATATATATCATTTATATATTTGACCCAAGCACATCTGGTCACATTTACTGTAATGTGTGGAACTTGATAAAACAACAGTTAAAAGTCAGTTCATATAGAGCTGAGTGTTCTCAAGGAGAACATTTAACTACGTACAAATGTTGAGTCTTTATCGCAACCTGACATCTAGTCATTTTACTTCTATAGTTTACTTGTACTATTAACTTCATCAACAAACTATTATAATACACACATAAAAAAAACTGTATATACTTTTGCACCAAGCTAATAGTTTGTATACAACAAAACCAAAGAACCCACAACTAATATCTGGTACATATGAACCTTCTGGCCCACATGGTCTGCACACCTATGTGTGGTATAAATCTGGACCACTTGAGATTAAATCCATCTTGGAAATGAAAAAGGAAAACACATTTATGTCCAAGTGGGAAACATTTACTATTTTGGTCGCAACCCTCAGGTGGGTCACAAGGTTGTTTTTTTTGGGGGGGTCATCTCGCACCATGTTTCCCAGGAGTTTACGAATAATGTCTATTGACTTGGTTCGCGAAGGTTTGTGACTTTTAAAATATGGGTCCCCAGAAAAAAAAAAAAAAAAAAACCCCACTGTGCTACTGAATCAAGTGTTTACGTACGGGATTCGAGATACAAACACCTTGAGTTACGAGCTGGGTCCTGTAACGGACTACGCTCGTATCTCAAGGTTCCACTGTATCTTGCAATATTTTATCTGACTATTGCTGCTCCACTATAAAAGCATAGCACGTGTCGCCCCTGTTTAATGACGGTTGATAATTAGCACAAACTCCGAGTCTCCCAGTCTTAAGATGGAACGGATTATGCTCGTATCTCGAAATTCCACTGTATAAGTTGCAAAGGTCCAACTGTTTTTTCAATAATTTATGACATCATTTCACATCCACAACAACAGCGGTGCAATTTGTGAGCAATCATTCTGCAGTGATACAGGTCAGTGGGATTCGCTTTAGCTGCCAATCATCTGCAGGAGCCCACAGAGGGGGATGGAATTACAAAGGTGTATAGCCATTTCCACTGTATCTCATTTCATCAACTATTTCCACATTGCTCCCCGTGCACACATCTAAGGGCTATTTCACAACCCTTGCAGTGCATGAGTAATTGTGTAACAGACCAGTCCAATAATTTATCAAGATCTATATATTCCCTCCAACAGGCAGGCCCCGGCCCAGGCAACCAATAAATGTGCTACTTATTAGAGACAAATAGCATATTCCACCTGGACACATCCAAAGAAGTGAAGAGTAAAGATTTTGCTTGGGTCAGGAGTTGGCTTTTTTTTAAGGAGGCAAACTATTCAGGAACTCATTCCTGAACAGTCAGGGGACGGAGTCCGCTAACTGTGGGAAATGCAACAGTTGAAAAATGTGAGAAGGAATTAATTGCAGTTCAGGGAATAATTAAAAACACTGCTTGGGAAGCAGTTTTCAGTGGATTTTTTTCCACTAAGGTCAGAGAGGAGAAGACAATCAAATGGGTCGTTACATGAACGGAGTTATGTGTAAGTGGTCAACTCATCAACAGAGCAGTATGGGAATCACAAACACTCCCGAAGTCACACCTGTGTCGTGCTGCCATCTTGTGGTAACATGGTGAAAATACACATTCGTATAAATAGAAAAAGTAACAAAACATTTTGGAATTGGACGTAAATAGTGTAATATTTAAATCTTGAAAAAATTGTAACCGTTTTGAGGTGGTGTTACAAATTTAAAGACGCCAACTGTCGATTCAAACCATTAAAAAAAAACAACAACAAGGAAACAGCAGGAAATATGGAACTTTCACTTTTGTAGATTTCCCCCAAATGAAAGATCATTGCTGCATCTAAAAAAATAATATTTATTCGTTTAAAATGGCAAAGCTGCACATGTGCAATTTTAAAACAGGGAAACAAGTTACCCACCAATATAACCTTACCATAAGATTATTAACAGAAACAGTTTGTCATGAACCACGAACACGAAAGATATAAAACCTCCATAAGAAACATCTCAAATCTATTTTACAACATATACAGTGCAAACACAAAGAAAAGGAATAATAACACATCTGTTTGATATCTTATTATATCCTATACTAACGTATCTGGAAAACTATTGCTTCATTAGTAATTACTAATGACATCATTTCCTGAGCACCAGAGTTGAGAGCAGATCTCATGTATTTGCTAAAGCAGTTTTCACAGTGCTTTATTGAAAAATAATTTTTGGAAAAATAGTTTTTTATGACAATTTTTAACCTCCCATGTTGTAAAAATATATTTTGTCCTATGTTTTGTAGCAAACATAGGTCCCAAAAGTCATTATTCACTTACGTGAGGTCTCCGTCAAGAAAATACAGTTTTGTATTCATTCAGCTTCAGTGCACAACAGCTAAACAAACAGTTAATGTACAGTTTACAGAAGCAAAGACAGTAGAAACACCTCCCCTGAAATGGAGAAAGTCCTTGGTCAGAGTTCAGAGCACAGCAGGAAGAGCAGGACCTTTTCTCAGCAGGTCACAGCACCTCATCAACATGTGCATTGCTCTGCCTCTCTCCTTCAGCCTCCCTTTGAAGCTGCTGGTACTTTCTTTTGAAAAATTCAAACTGAAAAGTAAAAAAATAAAAAAAAAATCACAAAAATCACAAAAGCAACCTCTAAGAGCCATTTCGTAAGATCATTAAGATTATGCCTTTTAAAAATATTTTTATATAATAAATACAATTTTATTTTATCATATATTTGTGAGTGTATATATAATATAACTGTAAATGATTTGCATAGAAGAAGCAAAACACATATGTCGAAATTCTGACTCAGGCCTAAATCTGTTACATATTTTTTAATGAGCTGAGGAAATGATTTGTCACTTCCACTTTTTGAAAAACAAACTGAAGACATGGCTTCATATTCATATTAGCTCTGGCATGTCAGTGCTTTTTCTCAAGACTAGAACAAAAACATGCAACAGCAATATTTAACCTTATTCTATTTTATACTGTGCTAACATTTAGTTAACCCACAAGTAACTTAGGGTCCAGGTATTTTATCAGCTTCATCATGTTTACCCACTTAGCCAGTGCGGCTCAGTGAAGAGCTACATTATTATTGCTCTAGTGTGGGCCAGATGTGGAAAATCTGTGGGCTGAAAGTGTCCCACGAGGCGGAAGTTTGAGACCTCTGCAGGATTGGGTATATAAACATGTGTTATATAACTTGAAGTAAATGACTTATAGTAAGATTATAAATATTAATATAAATATATTTTAAATGTGTCCACTGAGGTGAAGCCAATGTGTCCACTGAAGTGAAGCCAAGTATTACCTTCCACAGAAGAGCCACAGCTAACAGCGCTAGTCCACCAATAACGTTGCCCACGATCACTCCGACTGGAACATCACCCTTGGCTCCTGGTTTACTGATGGTCAGCTCCACCTGGACAAAGAGCAGAGAAAAATGAAAACAATTTATATTTTAAAAGATCAAAAACTTGGATTTTAGTTTTTTGGGTGTTAAACATTGCTCTGGCAGCTTTTAACAAGTTAAAGCTGCTGAACACTGAACACTGTCAGTCCTTGACTAATTCAACAACAATAATACACAGTAAATGCAGTAAGTGTGTTTTTACAAGAAGCTCTTTGAGGCCGATAACAACAAGATCAGCATTAGAAGTTTCGATCTCAACATTCGAGGTCAGCTCCAGGCTCTGATAGCTGACCTGTTACAGGAAGTAAATACAAAATAAGTGATCAAATCAGTATAACATATATACTGTATATAGATCAAGAGGACAGTAATCATAGAATTAAAAATCAGGAGAAAATCTCCTTACTGAAATAAAGGTGCCACTCCAGATCCGTGTTTTCACCGTAACAAAGTAGTCACTCTTATCTTTAAAATCCTTCAGGAGGCATTTTACATACACGCATTTTGCCGTCTTGCAATCCTGTCAGGAAAAACAAAAACTGAGCAATTATTTATTATTCGTTAGATTATTAAAACCATTTGAATAACTTTACCAAAACATATTTCTCTTAATTAGTCTGAAATATACTATTGATTTAATGGAAATAATTTGCCTGTAAGACAGTTACAGGAAGAACAATTAAATGATCTTCCACTAGGTGGTAGCAGACAGCCATAAAACTGAAAAAAGTGACTATTTGCTATTGAAGATCTTGTGTCTTTCTTCAATTCCTGGGAGCATATGAAAGATTCTTGCTATTGTTGGAAGAATTTAATTTATTATCATTGCTTCATGCTGTACTGTCGCTTTAAGAAACTGTTTGCTTCTCATATTATAATCTAGTGTGCTCAAGACTGATGGAGAAATTACCAGACACAGCCACACTCCATTCACACCCACCTTCTTGCTCCATACCCATTCATATACTCACACACGATCACATGATATGCAATCTGATACTTTTGTAAACTAAATAAAAGAGCAGAGGAAGGGTGCAGCGACTCGGAGTTGATGAGGAAGCTGCCAGTAGAGCAAGCAGCACTCCCCCCTTGCAAGTAAAAGATCCAG
>NW_007585160.1:18348-20909 GCF_000523025.1 Cynoglossus semilaevis | reverse complement strand
AGAGAGTTGTCCCTGCTGATCGTACGAGAAAGTGCAGAGAAAAGTCAGCAGGGGAGGCAGGCAGTACTTTGCCTCACCACAAGGGGGCGTTTGAAGGTCAAAATTAAATTTGTGCGGCACTTATCTCTATAATTTAATTTGTTTACAGTAAATTTGAATTGCTTAGACACAAGAAGGGTGCTCTATCTGTATAAAAGAAACGTTCTTTGTGGGATGTTAAGATGTTATAAATACATTTATTCAATCTTTACAATATATTCCTTTTATAAAGTTTCCATATCAATTTATACTATTATTAAATGATTATGTTATGCTGTACTAAATGGAAAAGTACTGAAGAAAGGTGTGCATGCTGATGGTTTACATGACAGGATATGGATAGCACTGAATGGTACTGACTGTTACACTTGGAGATAGAGAAGGAAAACAGAACTAGTTTCTTTGCCCAAATAAGGAGACCGACAGAAGACCAACAAAAGACAAAGAGAGAAAAACATCCAAACTGCATGATCTTATCTGAGTTGACTAACTGCAGCGCATGCACATGGCTCCTATTGGTGAAGAAGTGGCGCGTGAACACTGCATGGCTATGAAACGCCAAGGTGCTGACCATTGAAGTGTGTGTAGAAAAACTTTGAGCACTGAGGAGTTCCTCAGTGCAGTTCTAAATGTAACCATCGTTCTGCACTCCTTGCTTGCAAGTAAAACTTTTAAAACTTTGAGATCTCGTATTTGATTCTTTATTTGATCAGATCTTTATTTGATTTTTATTTGAATTCTTAGGAAACTGGGATATGAACTAACAGCATATTTTACAGTCCTATCTAACAGAGAAAGTTTCCTGACATGGGACAAATATGTTCCTGTGTATATGTTTGTGTTGGTGTCAGTGTAATTGAAAGAGGAATGCTGATGGGATATGAAGCATTACCAGGTGCATGCTGTTAGATGAATAGTGAAATAAGATGAACTTCACCGCACATCTGTTCAGGTTCCTGTCTTTGCTGTTCTACTCTATGCACTTGGCTTGTGAAACCCGCTCTGAAAAAAAATTCAAATTCTTTGACATTTTTAAACTTAAACAAAAAAGTAACGTAACTAGTTACTTTTATAGTGGAGTAACTCAATTACTAACTCGGTTACTTTTTGGGAGAAGCAATTAGTAACAATAACGAATTACTTTTTCAAAGTAACGTACCCAACACTGTTTAAATGTGGTAGACCAATGGAGGAAAGAGGCTCTTGCCTCTTGTGGCCAATCATATTACCATGGTTGTGCCTGCAGTCACCACTATGTGGCGCTGCTGCTCCATGATTCAGCGGTGTTGGAGGTCATGTTTATGAACGTTTTGTGCGCGGGAGCAGAAGAGGGGCAAGCGGGGCGGGCTACTGGCTAAGCTAAAGGCTAACGCCGGGAGACCACCGATCCCGTCTATGTTGCTGTTCAATGTCCGTTCACTGGACAACAAAATGGATCTGCTCCGACTGAGGCTGGAGGTTTATCGTGAGATGAGGAACTGTGCAGTGCTTTGTCTAACGGAAACCTGGCTAAAAGACAACATGCCCGATCCAGCTTTCCACATCGATGGCCGGCTTCTGTTCCGAGCGGACCGGAACCAGCAGTCGGGGAAAACCCTTGGAGGCGGACTATGCGTCTATATCAACAAAGGTTGGTGTACAAACTGCACTCTTGTAAACAGTCATTGCTCGGAGGCGATAGAGCATATGACTGTTAAATGCCGACCACATTATCTCCCACGCGAGTTTACGGCAGTGTTTATTGTCCTTGTTTACTAGTGATGTGCGGATCGATCCTGAAATATCGATACTTCCGATTCTGGATCTTTATGCTCTGAAATCGATTCGGAAATCAAAATATCGATACTTTTGATCCTTGCGCATTCTGAGATGAGGTGTATCCTAAACAGAAACATGGTGAAAAGTATCCAAATTATTGAGATGTTGTCAAAGTGACGCTCGGTTGGTGGGACTACTTCTTCCGCCTGGGTGTGTGCGTCATGCGTAAGCACAGGGGCTCTACTCCGTGCTCTCACTCAGTCACAATTGATGGGAATTTCGGCTCTTTTTTAGAGAACCGGTTCTTTTGGTTCGGCTCACTGAAGAAATCTGACTCTTTCGGGTCCCAAATTGCTCCTCAGATTATTTTTTATTTTCTTTTTCTTTTTCTTTTACAAATAACGTGTTTTCAGAGTTTGAAACATTGTTTTGACATATTTTATATGATTGTGTTCTCAGGTTTTTCTATTGTTGTGTTGACTGTATAGTAAATGAGGCAGCTACCTCAGTACACTCCAGAGTTTAAAATAAATAAATAAAAACCTCTGCCTTGGATTCTTAAAGAAGCTATGATTTGAAATACACATTTTTTTTAATTTAAAAGACAAATGATAAAATATCGATAACGGTATATGCGATACCAGCCCGAATTTTACTCGGTATCGGATCGGAAAGGAAAATGGTGGTATCGAACATCACTACCACAGACAAAGAGCTCGAGACACCAAGGATGTACGCTGAGAAGTGGGCGGAGTGTATGACAG
>NW_007585160.1:0-16604 GCF_000523025.1 Cynoglossus semilaevis | reverse complement strand
AACGATGAGTCCAACTACAGGCAGGAGGTAGAACATCTGGAGGGTTGGTGTAGAGAAAACAACCTCTGCATCAATGCGAAGAAGACCAAGGAGATGATCATCGACTTCAGAAGGAGGAGACACCCCCCTTCCCCTCCACATTGGAGGGACAGCGGTGGAAGTGGTCTCCAGCTCCAGGTACCTGGTAGTACACATCTCTGATGACCTCACCTGGAGAACCAACACTTCCTGCCTGATCAGGAAAGCACACCAGTGCCTCTACTTCCTCAGGAGACTGAGGTGTGCCGGACTAGGGAGTGCAGTCCTAACCTCTTTCTATAGATGTGTGGTGGAGGGCATTCTGTACTCCTGCATCATCGTGTGGCACGGCAGCTGCTCGGCGGCGGAGAAGAAGGCTCTGCAGAGGGTGGTTAAGGCTGCACAGAGGACCGTGGGACACACTCTCCCCACCACCACGGATATCTACACCACCAGATGCAGGAAACGGGCCTCCTGCATCATGAAAGACCCCACCCATCCCGTAAATGCTCTGTTTGCCCGCCTCCCATCAGGAAGACGGCTACGGAGCATCAAAAGCAGGACCACCAGACTGAGGAACAGCTTCTTCCCTGAAGCTGTGAGACTGTTGAACTCCGGTGGACCCCTGTCCCCCCACATTGACTCTGCCAAATACCCCCCTCCCCCCACAACCACCCCACAACAGGAAATATGTGGGCCTGCTCATGGCCTCACAACTACTGTCCCCACATTCGTCGCTCTTGTTGCCTTGACCAGGGCTGTTGTTCTTGTTCTGTCGTTGTTCTTGTCTTTTCACTTATCGCCACTTTCTCTTTCTCTCTTGCACTACGCCGAACTATTCCCCTCTGTCACTTGTACTCGAGCTGGATCCGGGGAAACTAATTTAGTTCATACCATGTCTAACGTGTTGCAATGACAATAAAGAACCTTGAGTCCTTGAGTCCTTGAGTCACTGAGCAAGGTGTTATTACAAAGGAATGCTCCAGCCAACAACAGGGGGTTAAGTGGACGGTAAGGTAATCTGGGGAGTTGGTGTGAAGAGAACTTTGAACTTCTCTTTGAATGTTTGGGGATATGTAAATGTGTGTGCTTGGGAAGGCCTTTGGTGTCTTAGCAGCTTCCTGCTTTCAGACTCAAACCAAATGTGAAAACCATTGAAATCTAACACATATCAGTGTGGCGTTCAACTAAATAATCCAGGTTACATATGCCATTACATATACTATTTTGCGCTGTTTTTTTTTTTTTTTCCAAAAACAATACACAGCTCTATTTTCACAAGATACAAGCGTGAAGCGACATCAGGCCTGCAGATTTAAATGACTCACCAGTTTGTCTGTTTTTCTGAGGTTCTCCTCAGTGAAAGATACTTTGTGGCTTCTCAGTCGGATCTTCAGAGGATCAACCGGCTGCTGGAATCACAGCTGACGGGATCGCCCTGAAGGTTAAGAAAATCCAACTTATATATCTGATTAAATTCCTGTACACTTGAATCTATGGTCTAATCAGAGTGAATAATTAACCTAATGTTTTTGGAATTTGGGAGGACACTAGAGTAACTGAAGAAAAAAAACACTATAAGAAATTAAAAGTACTTGTGTGTTATTACTTACGACCCTTGTGTCCACACTGGTCAGATAGAGGAGCTGATTTACACCTTTGGTAATCATTGGAATAGCAATGGTCCGATACAAGAGACTGACCATGAAGAAACCTGTGGAAACCTAAAACGTAAAAGTAATCATGTATCATTTGGATCAGAGTTCACTATTTAGAGTTCTAAAAGATCCACTTCCTTTATCTTCACTGTGTAGTTAAACTCTGGGCCGATGTTGTCCAAGGACTGCACTGTCGTTACAATCTCATTGGTTGAATTTGCCACATAGAAATTAATATTTGAGTGCCTGTGATAATTAACACAAAGGAAAATGATAATGAAATACCAATTTTTATTTTTAGGATTTTAAGGATTTAAATCCTTAAATTCCTGTGCATCGTATTTCACAGGAATGGATATATCAACAAGGTTGTCTGCTGGTCTTTCTTCTTTACCATCACTGTTAAAGGGTGAATAAACATTTCAGATACAAAATACCATAACCTTTTTTTTGTCATATGATTGATTGACTTCGTTTTGAATGTACCTCTTGGCTTCGAATTTCAGCTCAGCTCGGTTTTGAAGTTGATCAAGACTGTATTCAAAATTGATCTGGAATTTCTCCTGCAAATTTAAAAAAAATGTTTGTAGTTTTTGAGTACTGAGAATAAAAGTCTAAAGTGATTTTTTTTGGGTTTTTTTAGAACTCACCTCCTGCTTAGATTTTAACGCTGGGCATCCGACCAGGCAAACGACTGTCTGTGTTTGTGTTTGACTCTGTCCGCCTGAAAAGTTTTCAACAAAAAAATCTGAATGTTTTTTTCTCACATACATTCTTACATTTGTGATATAATTGATAATTGTTTTTAAGAGGTTGTTAAAGAGTGTACCCCAAAAACTCACAGGAGGGAAGATGGAGGAGTAGTAGAGGTTACACAACAACTTGGAATGACAGCTCCCTGTCAGTAGCGCTGACCAGAACAGGAGCCGAGCTGAAACGGGAAAAAACTAACATTACAGTCAACTGTAAGAAGCAAACTACAGTTAACAAAGTAATTACAAATAAGTCTATATATCACTTGTGGAGTTTAAAGAAAGAATTAAAATGCTATGCTTTTTAATAATTAATGAAATAATTAATTAATGAAAGCTTTTTTTTATATACAAAACTAACCCAACAGAGGAAAATGTAAAGTCATTACAAAGAGGAAACAAGAAAAGGTCAAACAGTTGGTAGGAATCACCAGGAAACCACAACAGCAGTGGAAAAAAAGCCTTAAATACAACTATCCTCCTCTTTTTTTTAAAGGACTCATGGCAAAGACATCATCTTGTTTTGTTGCACTTTTCCTCTGAACATCTGCTTCAGTTGCACAACAGAAATCTGATACTGCCATCAAGTCAAGTCGATCATGATGTGAGCAAAAAGTATCCGAGTACTGCACATATTTCATAGTGTATATGTACTACATGTTAAAAAGGACGTGACATGCTGACCTGGTTGCCTTAGAAATGGTCGTCACTCTCAGCACCAAGTCACTGTTACATACTTCATCCAACCCACAGTCTTTAGTAAAGGGGATCTGGAACAACAATAATGTTTCCACGACATAATTGTTTCCACGACTAAATATCTGTCGTGTAACTGTAAAACATGCGTGACCTACTGAAAAGTTGTGCTTTAGGTACTGAGGAATTATGACACACACAACATGTAATTTAAAGTTTTTGTAGGTTCTTCAAAATAATAATAATTTTTAGACAAAATATCAACAAAAAAACCCAACAGAATCTTGTATGTTCATGTGTCACTTACAAAAAACTGAGAGGCAGTGGGAGAAAACATGTCAAGGACCGGATTAGCATCTTTATTCCAATAGGTCAACACTAAATAATAAAGAGAGTTGTTTGTTTTTTGGATTAGCTGTGGATTTCTACACTTTATCTCTTGCTCAACTTGCTCAACTCATCGTATCAGGGTCCAAGTCACAGCAGTAACATTCACATAGAAACAACGCCAGAACACACCTTTCCCCGTCCACACCCATCGCTGTAAGATACTGCTAAAGGCTTCTGGGAGATTCCTTCACTGTCTCTCTTGTGACTCTTACCACAGTCCACATTGGTTAGGAGAAAAAGGGAAAAGAGGAAGGATAGAAGTGTTGGTCTGAAATTTGGAACTCTAAATGTAGGTACAATTACAGGGGAAAGTAGAGAACTAGCTGATATGATGGAGAGAAGAAGAGTAGACATTTTGTGTGTGCAGGAAACCAGGTGGAAGGGCAGCAAGGCTAGAAAAATTGGAGGAGGCTACAAACTATTTTATCATGGTTCGGATGGTAAGAGAAATGGAGTAGGGGTGATCCTAAAGGAAGAATATGTAAGAAATGTGATAGAGGTGAAACGAGAGTCAGGCAGGTTGATGTGTGTGAAGGTAGAAATAGAAGGAGTGATGATAAATGTTGTTAGTGGTTATGCCCCACAGGTGGGCTGTGAGTTGGAAGAAAAGTAGAAGGATTGAGTGATAGAGGGCATCCCCAGGGGAGAGAGAGTGGTGATTGGAAAATACTTTAATGGTCAGGTAGGGGAAGGGAACAGAGGTGATGAGGAAGTGATGGGCAGGTTTGGCATTAGGGATAGAAACTTTGAAGGACAGATTTTGCAAAGAGATTTCGCAAAGAGAATGGGAATGGCAGTGGTAAACACCTATTTCCAAAAGAAAGAGGAACACAGGGTGACTTACAAGAATGGAGGCAGGTCCACACAGATAGATAATATTCTATGTAGAAGAGATAATCTGAGGGGGATTAGAGACTGGAAAATTGTGTCAGGCAAGAGTGTAGCCAAACAACATCGGATGGTAGTGTGCAAGATGACGATGGAGGTGAAAAAAAGGAAGAGAGTAAAGACAGAGCAGAAGATGTTGTGAAGAAGATTTCAAGATTCAAGATTCAAGAACTTTATTGTCGTTGTGCAAGCATAACGAGATTTTTTCCGGGCTCTCGGCAACAATCAACATGGATAAAAGTAATAAAGTAAGAAGTAATAAAAAGGAGAGATATAGAAAGATATTGTACAAAAACCGAGCAGTGCAAATAAAAGCGAGCAGTGCAAAAACAGAGGTAAGTATAGTGAGCTGAAATTTAACAGAACCAGGCAGTGCAAAACAGAGGTAAAACAAAGGAACTATGGCATGAGGTAGATGTAAAGAGCAGTGCAAAACAGAGATGAATGTAAATATGATCATGAGGATAATGTACAATGTATAATGGCCTTATTTGTAAAAGAAAAGAAATACTCCAAATGCTCCCTATTTTTATTTATTCTTCACTTGGGTCCTTGACATTTCTTACCTAGTTTCTCTCACAATTTGTCTGTAAAGGGACTACAGAGTTAATCACATCATATAGGTTTAATGAGATCACTAATAATCTGTAGTCAGTCCATATTTCAATTTTGTACTCCATTCTTCAGGAATAAATTTGTTATATTGCCAGATGGCAGTGGTGGCTAAGTGGGAAGCAGACTTGGGTCCGGAAGGCTTCAGGTTCAAGTCCACCAGCTCCCAAGTTACTGCTAAGGTGCTCTGAGCATGTCACTATCCCCACACACTGCTTAAAGCTGCCCACTCTTCACTTCGGTGATGGGTTAAAAGCAGAGTTCACATTTCATTGTGCTGTGTCACAAGAGTTCACTTTCCTCCTTTCTTCCTACATGCACATAACTCTTTATTACTTTGAGTTTCATAATGCTGTCCACACCATATACGTTACCTTAGTGCTGTGGTCCTCAAATATTTAATGTCATGCCCCCCTTTTGGACTGTGGGGACTCTGTCCGATGTTTCAGAGGAAATTTAGTTAGTGGTCGACATTAAATCCTAGGTTTTTAGTCCATTAAAGTTAACAATACCTTTGTCTGTTTACCCGTCTTTAGAGTCTGCTGCTGCCCGCTTCACCCCTGACCATCACTCTGTACAAGATTGCCAACAGAGCCCCGCTTTACCTAAACAGGCCCTGCTTCCTCCAGTTTTACTAACTGGACCTTCTAATGAACGAGTCAAAAGTCCCGCCTCATCTTCATCTTCATCCTCCTCGTCCTCTTCTTCTTCCTTGTCTTCCACTCCTGTAGCTCTGGCCAAGCCACCGAGAACTGTTTCCTTAATAATTGACAACACAGCTAGAACCTTCCATCCCGTTCCCCCCTCTACAGACTCTGACACACCACCTCCTGTCCCTCCTCATGCCAAGCAGCCACCTGTCCGGAACAGTGACACACGAATAGCACGAAAGGAAGTGACGTTCCCTCAGGTGCTGTGGGAACCGGCAGTAACACTGAACTCTCCGATGGGTTTTAATCGTTTTCACTCCATTATTTTGGGTTAACAGTCGTTCACATTAGTGCTGTTTGTGGCCGCGGGCTCTTGTTTTCATTAGAGAGGCTGTAAAGGCCTCATGACGTGCTGTCATCAGCGTAAGGATGGTGACAAAAATGAAAGAGAAGGTTTAGATCATATGTGTCCAACTCAGGGCCCGCGGTCCAAATGCGGCCCGCCAAGTCATTTTGCGTGGCCCACTGGAGCTTAAAAAAGTTAAATTACCTGCTTCCGTGCTGCTGAGTTTCTTAACTTGACAAAAATATATTTCACAGAGCAGTGAACAATATTTGATACTGAAACCTGTATTAATACACTATGACTGGTTGTGGTGTGTTGTACCAAATTGCTGAGTGAATGAGTTGATGGTTTGAATGCAGAGGACACATTTCAAATGTACAACGACGATAAAGGAGATTCCTCTTCCTCTTCCTCTTCCTCTTCCTCTTCCTCTTCCTCTTCCTCTTCCTCTTCCTCTTCCTCTTCCTCTTCCTCTTCCTCTTCCTCTTCCTCTTCCTCTTCCTCTTCCTCTTCCTCTTCCTCTTCCTCTTCCTCTTCCTCTTCCTCTTCTTCTTCTTCTTTGTCTTCTAATCACTTTTCTCTATCTAATTCTTCCCCTCTCTCTCCTCTCAGGCCAGTTGATTGAGCGAGTTCTGCTCTCCTCCATGTTGAACCCCAGTGAACAGTGGCAGACGTATCGTCACCACGGGCGGATTCTCAGCCTGGAATATCGTCTCCGCTTCCGTTGTGACTCCAACTACTACGGACCGTTCTGTAACAAGTTCTGCCGGTCCCGCGACGACTTCTTCGGCCATTTTAACTGTGACCACAGCGGCTCCAAGGTCTGCATGGACGGTTGGACCGGGCATGAGTGCAAAGATGGTGAGGGAGTGAATAATATTTCAAAATGTAAAAGACAAAAATGCCTTGATTGATTTCGATCTGGAATTTATTTTAATAGAATTTTTCTCTAAATTCCAATCTATTTGTAAGAACACCGTGTCCTGCTCAGATCATATTTATAACCAACAAAATAAATCACCAGTTTTTTTTTCTAAAGGCCAGAAAGCTTTTCTCGTTTTCTCATCAATGGTCTTGGCCTGAATTAAGCCAGCCACTAGGGTACACGAAGCCGTGTTTATAGTGCCGGTCCCAAGCCCGGATAAATGGTGAGGGTTGCGTCAGGAAGGGCATCCGGCGTAAAACGTTTAGCTAAATCAAATATGCAGATCAATAAAACGATTTCTATACCGGATCGGTCGAGGCCCGGGTTAACAACGACCGCCAACAGTGCCGTTGACCAACAGGGCACTGATGGAAATTGGACTACTGTTGGTCAGAGACAGAGTCAGAGACAGAGAAGAAGAGGAGGGCGTTTGGTTAGGAGAAAAAGAGAAAAGATGAAGAATAGAAGTGTTAGTCTGAAGTTTGGAACTTTGAATGTAGGTACAATGACAGGGAAAAGTAGAGAAATAGCTGATGTGATGGAGAGAAGAAGAGTAGATATTTTGTGTGTGCAGGAGACCAGGTGGAAGGGCAGTAAGGCTAGAAACATTGGAGGAGGCTACAAACTGTTTTATCATGGTTCAGATGGGAAGAGAAATGGAGTAGGGGTGATCCTAAAGGAAGAATATGTAAGAAATGTGGTAGAGGTGAAAAGAGAGTCAGACAGGTTGATGTGTGTGAAGGTAGAAGTAGAAGGAGAGATGATTAATGTTGTTAGTGGTTATGCCCCACAGGTGGGCTGTGAGTTGGAAGAAAAGGAGAAGTTCTGGAAGGAGCTAGATTGGATGGTAGAGAGTATCCCCAGGAGAGAGAGAGTGGTGATTGGAGCAGACCTAAATGGTCATGTAGGGGAAGGGAACAGAGGAGATGAGGAAGTGATAGGCAGGTTTGGTGTTAGGGAGAGAAACGTAGAAGGACAGGCAGTGGTAGATTTTGCAAAGAGAATGGAAATGGCTGTGGTAAACACATATTTCCAAAAGAAAGAGGAACATAGGGTGACTTACAAGAGTGGAGGCAGGTCCACACAGATAGATTATATTCTATGTAGAAGATGTAATCTGAGGGAGATTAGAGACTGTAAGGTGGTGGCAGGTGAGAGTGTAGCCAAACAACATCGGATGGTAGTGTGTAAAATGACGATGGAGGTGACAAAAAGGAAGAGAGTGAAGACAGAGCAGAAGATCAAGTGGTGGAAACTAAGGAAAGAGACATGTTGTGAAGACTTCAGGAAGGAAGTAAGGGCAGTTCTGGGTAGTGTTGAGATATTCCCAGATGATTGGGAGACTACAGCTGCAGTGATGAGGGAGACAGGTAGGAAGGTGCTAGGTATGTCCTCTGGGCAGAGAAAGGAGGACAAAGAGACCTGGTGGTGGAATGAGGAGATCCAGGAGAGTGTGCAGAGAAAGAGATTAGCGAAGAAGAGATGGGACAGTGACAGAACAGAAGAGAACAGACTGGAGTACAAAGAGAGGACAAGGGAGGTGAAGAGGGAAGTGGCCAAGGCCAAACAAAAGGCATATGAGGAGTTGTATGAGAGTTTGGAAACAAAGGAAGGAGAAAAGGAGTTGTATAGATTGGCGAGACAGAGAAATCAAGCTGGGAAGGATGTGCAGCAGGTGAGGTTGATTAAGGACAGAGAGGGGAATGTGATCACAAGTGAGGAAAGTGTGCTGAGAAGATGGAAGGAATACTTTGAGGAGTTGTTAAATGAGGAAAATGAAAGGGAAAGTAGAAACGAGGAGCCAGAGACTAGTAGGAAGAAGGTAGATCAGGTTAGAAAGGATGAAGTTAGAAAAGCCCTGAAGAGGATGAAGAGTGGAAAGTCAGTTGGTCCTGATGACATACCAGTGGAAGTATGGAAGTGTTTAGGAGAAGTGGCAGTAAATTTCCTGACTGGTTTGTTTAACAGAATTTTAGAGACTGGCAAGATGCCTGATGAGTGGAGAAAAAGTGTTCTGGTGCCAATTCATAAGAAGGGTGATGCACAGAGTTGTAACAACTACAGAGGGATAAAGTTGATGAGCCATACAATGAAGATTTAGGAAAGAGTAGTTGAAGCTAGGTTGAGGCAGGAAGTGGAGATTTGTGAACAACAGTATGGTTTCATGCCTAGGAAGAGTACCACAGATGCAATATTTGCCTTGAGGATGTTGATGGAGAAGTACAGGGAAGGTCAGAAGGAGCTGCATTGTGTATTTGTAGATCTAGAAAAGGCATATGACAAAGTGCCAAGGGAGGAATTGTGGTTTTGTATGAGGAAGTCAGGAGTGGCAGAGAAGTATGTTAGTTTGGTGCAGGACATGTATGAGAATAGTACAACAGTAGTGAGGTGCGCTGTTGGGAGGACAGAAGACTTCAAAGTGGAGGTGGGACTACATCAAGGATCGGCCCTGAGCCCCTTCTTGTTTGCTGTGGTGATGGACAGATTGACAGATGAGGTCAGACAGGAGTCCCCATGGACTATGATGTTTGCAGATGACATTGTGATCTGTAGTGAGAGTAGGCAGCAGCTAGAAGAGAACCTAGAGAGGTGGAGGTTTGCACTAGAAAGAAGAGGAATGAAGGTCAGTCGCAGCAAGACAGAGTACATGTGTGTAAACGAAAGGCAGAACAGTGAAATAGTGAGGCTACAAGGAGCAGAGGTGGTGAAGGTGCAGGAGTTTAGGTACTTAGGATCAACTGTTCAGAGCAGCGGAGACTGTGGAAGAGAGGTGAAGAATAGAGTACAGGCAGGATGGAACAGCTGGAGAAAAGTGTCAGGAGTGATCTGTGACAGAAGAGTGTCAGCTAAGGTGAAGGGAAAGGTTTACAGGACAGTGGTGAGACCAGCCATGATGTATGGTTTAGAGACAGTAGCAATAGGCAGAAGACAGGAGGAGGAGCTGGAGGTGGCAGAGTTAAAGATGCTAAGATTCTCTTTAGGAGTGACAAGAATGGACAGGGTCAGGAATGAGGTCATTAGAGGGACAACACAGACAGGAAGGTTTGGAGAAAAAGCTAGAGAAGCCAGATTGAGATGGTTTGGACATGTGCAGAGGAGGGACAGTGGATACATTGGTAGAAGAATGTTAGAGATGGAGCTACCAGGTAGGAGAAAGAGAGGAAGGCCAAAGAGGAGATATATGGATGCAGTGAGGGAGGACATGCAGATAGTTGGAGTCAGAGTAGAAGATACAGAGAACAGGGAGAGATGGAAATCAATGATTTGCTGTGGCAACCCCTGAAAAAAAAAGGGACAAAGCCGAAAGAAAAAGAAGAAGATTGTTGGATCTGTTTTGTTTGACGTTTTTGTTATAAAAACGAATTCACCATCTACCGGCTGTTTCCATTCCTTGCCTGAAGACAACTTGCACAGCAAGAATCTTTCACCCTGAAAAACAGACAAGCTGAAAGTAAAAAAGTAGTAGGTCCTATCCACAACTTAGTTACAGAGTTTTCCCAAATGTTTTAACACAGTTTGTTATGGATTATGAATAATATCTAAAACGATCAAAGCACCAATGTGCACCACTTTGCCATAGGCACCGACAGAAACATCCGGAAGTGTATCATCGTTCAGATCTGCGTAGCAATCACGAGACCTTCCGAAATACTGCACCTGAGGATCCAGTTTAGAGCCAAGGATTCGCTAACACATACAGTTCCTCCCCTTACCTGTGAGTACTGTTTGTTTAAAGTTTTCTTCTCTCCATTGTAGATGTAAATGACACCTCTCTGTTTGTCCTCCAGTGGTGCACCAACCACAACGTCACTGTAGCCATCATGATTCACAGCAGAGATAGCCATCCCGAAATGTAGAGGTGGACCAATGAGGAGACCCTGCTCATTCAGTATACCCTAGAAATTGTATGACAAAGCTAGGTTTAAAGAAGTCCATCCATCCATCCATCCATTTTCATCCCCAAATCCGTTACCGGGTCGCGGGGGCAGCAGTCGCCACCCAAATCACACACACACCGTACCAACCCCCCTGAACCTTCCTGCGGGTGGTGAGTCCACTGGAAGGTACCAACCGCCCTAACCAGGATTCGATCTTGCCCAGGAGGTGTACCCTAAGGTTCCAGACCAATGACAGAGACATTGCCTCTGGGCCAAAGCGCCACGGTTTGAAGAAATACATGTCGTAAATAACATCTGATATCTGGATCCCTTCATTTTCCCCTTAAACTTTTAAACTTTCACATTTGTACCTTAGTGACAGAGAAAACGTAGACCCTGCCTTCTTCTCTCTTCTGCTCGCTCATGAACATCGGTGCACTGACCAGAAGAAGGTCCGTGACCCCGTCATTGTCCACGTCCAGGGAGCACAGGATGCTACCAAAATATGAGCCAATCTACGACACAGTACATTTGCCAAATATTTATTGCTGATAATAAAATTTGATTATTTGGTTACAGATCACATTTATACAACATTGCTTATTGGTTTATTTTTAATGCTAATATCTGACCTACTTCCCCCTTTCAGAATCTATCACGGCAGTTTTCTTCTGAGCGTTGAGGGTGTAGACGATAATTTGTCCAGAGTGGTGGGAATGCGGTGCACCAGCCACAAGGTAAACCATAGAGCCATCAGTCAGAGTAGTGACGGAGTAACCTGGAGGTGTCGACAAGGAGACACACACGTTGTCATCTGGACTCTACAACAATTTTTTAACAAAGCTAAATAACAGTTAAATACAATTGAAGAAAAAAAATATTACAACTTTTTAAACTAGCTTTTTAGAACTACAAGGCTAACATGATAGCTTTATTAATGAAGCTTTATTCGATATTAACATGTAAATATTTAAAATAACATAACAAGAATGTAGAGGCAGACCTAGTAATGAGCTGTCGTTTTTGTCCTGTAGTGTCCCTCAAACGCTGAGAAAGGAAGTTCTTCAGACTGTAACTCTTTCTGATGGATCACAGTCCCCTTCCAGGCATTTGCTCCCACTGCTCCCAGTATCATCACATCCTGAAAGAACACAATTATTCTAGTAAAATATGTCAGACTGTTCATTAACATATGTTTTTCATAGTTGCACCACCCTTATGTACTTTTCTGCCACTCCTGAGTAGCATCACGTTAACTTTGTATTCCTCTGTCAAGAAAGGTTGAGCTCAGTATCCAGAGGTCACAAACCGAGTGTATCATAGCAGGCAAAAAGAAATCATACTAGTTCCGTATTTAGTAGTAGTAAATGTGTTACAAAAACATGTTGAGGCATGTCTCTAATCCAGGGAGTTTACAGGAGATCTGGGGAAGTACTCAGTGCTTTATATGAACCAATGAAACATAAATGCGTGTGTGATTTCTTTGAAATAAAATAATTTATATTTATTATAATTTTTACATATATCTGCATGTAACGCAATATAGGGAATGTGTCTGAATAAGACTAAAAGATTGATCCTCTGACTTGAAATGTTTACTATGGTAAGAAGTCAGAAGAAGAGCTTAAAGCTGAAATCAACAAATGAAGAAATGTTGTGATTAACATTATGATTCTCAAATGTGTGTAATAAATAAAAAGAAGAAGTGCTGTGCTATAATGTCAGTTATAGGAACAACTGAAAAAAGAGAAGTGTATAAACTGTCAAAAAGATAGGGACAGTTACAGGAAAGATGTCCAGGTCATGACACACTCTGGCTGGTGTGCACAGGTGTCCCATAACAACAGGAACAGACATCTTGAAGACCTAAAAAGGAGTGAATGATTTTTCACATACAAGAAGAGTCTACAACGGTGGCTCGGGTTGAGTGTCGATACACAGCTGAAAACTACAAACACTGCCTGGATTTGAAGTTTGAAAGCATTCCTGAGAACGTTGCTTTCCATCTCACATGCTACCGGAGGTTTATTGACAAGAGTGCAATTGCAAAAGTGAAAAGGCGTCTCGAGTGTGTGAGTGAGAGAGAGGAGAGGATACGGAAGACGGCTCAAGAAGTGAGGCCATCCCATCAACATCGAGCAGGACGACTCCGAGTCCGACAAAGAAACTGACCCAGGTCAGGCCGTTACTATTAATTTTCTTATGCTGTTTTGTACTGTTTTATATTTGTTTTAATAAATAATGTTTTTTTATGGTTGATCAGTGTTGAATTTAGTTAGGAACGAATAAATGAATGATTGAATAAACAAATGGTCCTTGTCATTGATTACTTCCTTTTATTGATCAAAATGACTTAACAGAAAGTTCACCTTATCGTCTATTTGCCTTATTGTTCTTCGTGTATAAAGCACTGTTTAGAATCCATTTGGCCCACTTTAGAAGACTTTTGGGAGAATTCCTCTATCGGTAACGTTAAGTAGAACCTCGGAGGAAGCCGTGTTGCCGGAAGTGTTGACATCAATCAGCTACTCGATTGGTCTAGCACATACAGTAAGTGTCAAACTCAAGGCCCGGGGGCCAAATGTGGCCCGCCAAGCCGTTATGTGTGGCTCGTGGGTGCTTAAAAAGCATTCCATGCAGCAGAGTTTCTTAACCCTTCCCTCATATTCTGTATACACCCCATGTCCTCCGGGTCAAAATGACCCATCTTCACTAAACCTTCAATATAAGTGGCTTAATTGAATTCTAAACATCAAATCTTATTTTGCTTGAAGAAACAACTTGTCATTCACCACAAATTGTGTGAATACCTGAGTTTTCCATCTTCACCTGGCAGAAAGACTGCATTTATTTAAGACACCACTCATTGCTATGACACTGTCAATTGTATTATTGTTTACTGTATGTGTTAAGCAATATTTGTATAGTATTTCTATAGCTTAAGAAAGAATAGAAATGTGCAAAAAGGAGTTTTGAATGCTAAGATTAGCAGCCTTAAGTAGGCATGCAGGTCAGTCTCATCCATCCTTTTCCAGCTCTTGCCATATTTGCAAAAACTCTCCAGATTTGTCATCTCCAGGATTAATTTTTCTATTGCTGGAGTGATGAACTGGTAGAGTGTTGAGACACTGCATATCTTGTGGGTCCTGGGGTCATCTGCATGACATTTTGTTTTGCCGCCCTGCCATGTTTGTCATATGCTGCCGAGGACCATGTTATTTTGCCGTTGTTTGAAAAGCTTCAGGGATTTCTTCTTCTTCTGAAGATGATTCATCATGCTCTGGGTTGTATTCCTCCCCATCTTCTTCTTCTGATACATCATCAACTCTTCTGAATCAGAGTTGTCTTGTTGGACATCTGATAAATCAGCTCTAGAGCCTGTTCAATATTATAACGTGCACTCACGGCTTCAGTACAGAGAGAATTCGGGGTACTGTCATCTGCCGCACCTTTATATCCTCTGGGAGTCCACACAGACAAAGGGGCAATATTGTTACATTTGGGTCAGATCGGCTCACAGGCAGTGCAGGCCGCGAGAAGACCACCTGTCTTGTCTTGTTTTCATCTGCTAATCATTGATCTCAGACAGAACTAAAACACTCTCACATTCTGTGGTGTGTAACTAACTCTGTGACTGTGATTTCAACTCAATTTGACTATCGAAGACAATAGTTGTACCTTTTTTTGTTTAGCTTACGTGGAAATATAAATAAAGGCAACAATTCACTTTTTCTAATGTTGGGGTCTATAAAAAGTCATCAAATTTCAAAGTTGAAAAAATATTTAGGGGATTTTTATTTGGTTTTTAACACAGTAGTCACAGTCATTTTGACCCGAGGACAACAGGAGGGTTAACCTAAGAAATTTAAAGTTTTTATAATCAATCAAATAATAATCAATTGCAGAAACATGTATTAGTCTGTTATGGAGTAGTTACAGTGCCGTGAAAAAGTATTTGCTCCCTTCCTGATTTCTGTGTTCTTTGCATATTTATCACACACAAAGGTTTCAGATCATCAAACCAATTTTAGTATCATACAGAGACAACCCAAGGAAATACGAAATACAGATTCTAAATGATGATTTTATTTACCAAGGGGGGAAAAAATTACAAACCTATCTGGCTCTATGTGAAAAGGTAAATGCCTCCCCGACCCCTTGTTAAATCACAAAGTAACTGTGACTTGGTTAGTCAATTACTTTTTTGGGAAAGCTAAGTTCCATTTCACAGGCCACACCCAAACCTGATTACCACCACATGTGTTGAATCAAGAAATCACTGAAATAGAATCTGTCAGACAAAGTGAATTAGGCTACAAGATCTCAAGAACAAACGCAGCATGCCACTCCAAAGAAATTCAAGAAGAAATGAGAAAAAAAAGTGATTGAAATCTATCGGTCAGGAAAAGGTTATATAGCCATTTCCAAGGCTCTGGGGCTCCAGTGAACCACTGTCAGAATCATTAGACAGTGGCAAACCTTCCCAGGAGTGGTCGACCAACTAAAATTACTCCAAGAGTGCGATGACGACTCATCCAGGAGGTCACAAAAGAACCTAGAACAACATCCAAAGTACTGCAGGCCTCGCTGACTCTACCATAAGAAAGACACTGGCCAAAACTGGCATCCATGGGAGAATTCCCAGGCGAAAACCACTGCTGTCAAAAAAGAACACAAAGGCAAATGACATTTGCCAAAAGACATCTTGATGATCCTCAAGACTTTCTGTGGACTGACGAGTCAAAAATTAAACTTTTTGGAAGGTGTGCAGCCCGTTACATCCGGCGTACAAATGGCACAAAAGAAAATGGCACAAAAAAACAAAAGCATGGTGGTGGCAGTGTGATGGTCTGGGGCTGCTTTGCTGCCTCAGGACCAGGACTACTTGCTGTGATTGATCGAACAATGAATTCTGCTGTCTACCAGAAAATCCTGAAGGAGAATGTCCGGCCATCCGTTTGTGCCGTCAAACTCAAGTGCTCTTGGATGCAGCAGGACAACGATTCGAAACACACCAGCAAGTCCACCTCTGAATGGCTCAAAAAAAATTAAGGTTTTGGAGTGGCCAAGTCAAAGTCCAGATTTAAATCCAATTGAGATGCTGTGGTATGACCTTAAACTGGCAGTTCATGCTAGAAAACCCTCCAATATGGCAGAGTTGAAACAATTCTGCAAAGAAGAGTGGGCCAAAATTCCTCCACAGTGATGTGACAGACTCATCACCAATTATCGCAAACGCTTGATTTCAATTATTGCTGCCAAGGGTGGCACAACCCGTTATTAGGTTCAGGGGGCAATTACTTTTTTTGGTGCCTTAATAAATAAAATCATCATTTAGAAACTGCATTTTGGATTTCCTTGGGTTGTCTCTGTGTGATATTACAATTGGTTTGATGATCTGAAACGTTTGTGTGTGATAAATATGCAAAGAACACAGAAATCAGGAAGGGGCAAATTCTTTTTCACGGCACTGTACATCTATACCAGCGGTCCCCAACCTTTTTTGTTCCAAGGACTGGTCAGCCAGTACCACCTGTTACTACAGACTGGTAGCAAGGTACTAAACGTTGAAGGATCGTTCAATTTTCAAAGTAAAATATCTCTCAGACTCTATTCTGTTTGTATCAGAGTCTGAATGACCTATTATTTTAAAATATTGCCAGATTATCTGAGAGATTCTTGCTGTGCGAGGTGTCTTCAGGCAAAGAATGGAAGCAGCCGGTAGATGGTCGATTCGTTTTAATAGCAAAACGTCAGTCAAAAAAGGGCCAACAATAAAGCAAAATAAACG
>NW_007585159.1:39103-39992 GCF_000523025.1 Cynoglossus semilaevis | reverse complement strand
ACAAAGTGTATCCTATCTCTCTCTCACCTCATCTCCCTCAGGCAGCAGCTCAGGGAGTATTTCCCAGTGACACCCATAGAAAATAACTGGATGAGAAACCCATTCAACATCGAAACCTCGGACATGCCCACAGACTTTACTGTCGGTGAGCAGGAGAGTTTCAATTTCAGAAACACTGAAATGTAGTATCAAAAAACAGTCACTGCTGGACTTTTGGATACAGCAACACAAAGAATACCCCACGTTGTCGGATAAGGCCGTGTGCATTCTCCTTCTTTTCGCAACGACCTATCTTTGTGAGAAAGGTTTCTTCTCATTAGCTGTCATAAAAACAAAATACAGGTGCAGGATAGATGCTGATCCAGACCTAAGACTGAAGCTGAGCTCGATTGAGCCAGAAATCAAAGGACTGTGTGCAAAGAGACAGGCACACCCCTCTTATTAGGTATGTAAGTTCTTACTCAGCAATATGCTGGTCAGTTAATGTCTCTGAGAGGTTTACTGTCTCTTTTATTCTGATGTAGATGTTAGAAGGGTGTTAACAATAAACCTGGTTTAAAGAGGACTAGCATTTACTAAAAAAAAAACCAGGTGGTTGCTTTTGATCTCACGTGTGTAAGTGACTTGAAATATTTACAAAGTAGTTTTTTTTTTCATTTTCTGTGCTGAGATATTGTCTGCTGAGGAATAAAAACACTTGAAGTTTGTGTTTGTTGTGAAGAGGAGGAGTGTGTGAGAATTGTTGGACAGAGTTGTAAATGTCTGATTCAGTGTTAAGGTAACAATAAATAACAATCATAATGAATAAACATCTCTCCTGTGTGGTGGATGCTAATAGGGAAGGCCTATGCTGCTATATTCTAATGTTGGTCATCATGGTGGTACTCAG
>NW_007585159.1:37833-38184 GCF_000523025.1 Cynoglossus semilaevis | reverse complement strand
TCTCTGCCACTCCTGACTTCCTCATACAAAACCACAATTCCTCTCTTGGCACTTTGTCATATGCCTTTTCTAAATCTACAAATACACAATGTAGCGCCTTCTGACCTTCTCTGTACTTCTCCATCAGCATCCTCAAGGCAAGGTGGTACAGAGTATAAAAAGTTTCAGAACCACTGACATAGACAGTTTGACAACCTGCATTACAGACTACATAAACTTCTGCGTACCCATCAAAAAAGTTTGGTGTTTCTCCAACAATGAACCATGGGTCACATCTGATCTAAATAATCTGCATAACCAGATTTTTAGGACTGGGGAAAGGTAGGAGCTAAGGAGAATTGAGAAGGGGGT
>NW_007585159.1:27304-37590 GCF_000523025.1 Cynoglossus semilaevis | reverse complement strand
GTTCTTCCTTCTTTGCCCCCCCCCCCCCTCTCCTCTTGAGTACCAGCCATCACTCTCCATTACAACTGATCAAATGAGAAGGAAGGCTGCAGGTCCTGACAGCATCAGCCCCAGACTGTTGAGGGACTGTGCTGACCAACTCTGTGGTGTCATACAGCACATTTTCAACCTGAGCTTCAGA
This sequence comes from Cynoglossus semilaevis, assembly GCF_000523025.1. Taxonomy (NCBI): domain Eukaryota; kingdom Metazoa; phylum Chordata; class Actinopteri; order Pleuronectiformes; family Cynoglossidae; genus Cynoglossus; species Cynoglossus semilaevis. Next base: position 37,409 of record NW_007585159.1, on the reverse strand, counting down.
CTGGAGGTGGTACCGCTGGACCCACATCTTTTATGAAAACACATTTGAGATGCATGCAGAATGTGTGTGAGACGACTCACTTAGGCAAGTGTTGTTGGTGAAGTAGTGCAGGAAGTTCATACACTCCTCCTCTTGGTTCCCACTCCCCTTACAGGTGCACCAGGGGGATATGACCCAGTTGGAAAAGCTGTTGTCCACATAATTGGGAGTTATCTCTGTACCTGGTTACAACACAGACACACGCAGACAAAACAGGCGTCAGGACAGACATTAGGACAAACAGTTACTAATCACTAATGGACAATAATGGACTACAGTTCTTGCAAATATTACAGATAATGGGCAACAGGATGTTAGTCTGTCCTGTTGAAATGGGAGCATTTTGTTCTGCTTAATCTGAGATGTAAAGAGGCCATTATATCATGAATATTTTTGAAAGCAGGTGTTTTAGGAAGTGCTGTTTTGGATATCACACCACTAGACTAAAACATTTCACTTATCTGCATCGATGCTTTCAGGTGGAGTCAGAGGGTGTTAGATGTACTTTGCACAACAGTTTTCAGAGAATTCTGGGAAGCACTGTGGTCTATTATTACTTTATACTGCATAGTTTATGACACATGGAGGGAAAGCACTGTCTAATCCTGAAATATGGACTGTTCAGCAAAAGGAAACTGCAAGCTCTCTGAGGCTGCCACAACTTTACCGAACTGATGTTATCAAACTCAAGCTGCATTTGAAATATATTCACATACCAAGCTGTGCACACTGTTTAAGTAAGCAAACAGATGGCCATCAAGTGTTTTAATTAAATAAACATGCTCACTGTGCCTCTACCCCCTTAATTACTTCTAGTAGTGAACTGATGTCCACTGCACTGGAGGAAATATCAGGCCAGGAGGGAAGAAAACTGAGTCACACTGCTCTGCCTGCTTGTCCTTATAAAAAAAAAAGTACAAGAGACTGCTGTCACACTGTGTCTTCTACAAGCTCCCCATAACCATCTGTCTTGGAACTAAGTCTTGTGTGGGCAGTTCTTCTTACAGTTTTTTAGCATCGTACTGTTGTTAAAGCTATGTGCAGTCAACAGGTGGCGTTATGATCGTAATCGTATATTTCTACCATCCAATAGACCCACATTAAAGGGGAATAAAGTTCTAGTATTTGTCCTCCATATCCTAATTTTGGTGCCTACTAGTGGTGCATTACTACTTTATTTATCAATATAAAAAATATTGATGACAAGTTTCTGTTCAACACCCAGGCACGTGTGTTCCGACACTGGTAGTGGTAGTGTCGGAAGACACTAGCAGTGTATAAAAAAAACAAATGTTTTATTTATTTATTTTGCACTGAAATTTAATGTATGCTACATGCTATGTTTCATATAGCCTTATCATTGTTAGGTTCATAACACTGTAAGGTCCAGAGAAATGACTTGGACAGATAGGAAGGCAGACTTTATTGGTCTACCTTTTCTAAAGGAATAATAACATCAATAATTTCATGATTTAAGATTGAGATTTAAAAAAAACTTTACTTGCCACTTGATTTGTGATTTTGTAAAACTGTACACGTCAAAGAGTGAGGGAAACAGCACACAGTGTGAGATCGTTATGGAAGAACTTAGATATCCTTGCTAAGACTTTGCAGAGATTTTTAAAAATTCTTCAACCTTACCAGTTGTGTATTACACGGTAACTACTGCACATTTTTTGTGTGTAGGGGGATGGTGATCCAGCCGTTGAGGTCTCTAAAAATATGAGATTTTGGGGAAGTTGTGGTGGTTGTGAACTTTCTCTGTCCTTTCCGTTTCGGCTCCTCTCTGCCCCTTTGATCTCCTCACCTGCTCGCCATCTCTAATCAGAGCACTTGGAGATCATCTCATCAAGATATCTTCAGAAGTCTGCTCCTGCTGCCAGGTCATGCTGAAAGACTGAACTATAGGAGATATAGTTCAGTGTTTTTTTTTTTTTTTTAGCAGAACTCTTAGTTGTTGTACCAAAAAAAAAAAAAAAAGAGAGAACACTAAAACTACTCTGTGCTTTCAAGCTTCACCTGTCTGCCTGCTGAGTCCAATTAGTCACCTGTCAGCTGCAGTCTTCAGTTTAAAATTTAAAATTATAATTAACTCTCAGCTACCTCTGCAACATTTTAAGGATTCCCACTGGGAGTCTTTAGAAGGAGTGGATCCAAGATGCAGTACACAGATGAACGAGATAAGTGCAGTTTATTTACAGTGATCAAAAGGTAAATACAAAAATGTGAATCCGTGAACAACGATAATCCAAGAAGTGGAAACAGTGCTCTGTGTCCCACGTGAAAAATGTGTGAAATCCAGACTCCTGAAAACGAGAGTACAAGAATAGTATTAAGGCCGAGATTCAAAAAGCACAGCATGAACAAGAACTAGACATCAGTTACCCCACTGGCGTAAACAACAACATGGCGCTGACTTCCTGGTGTCCATCCCTTAAATACTCCATACGTGATGAATGGATCGTCTGCAGGTGCACGCCCAAGTCCTTCAGTCCTACAAAGTGCTAGAGGACACTGGCTTCACCAATAAGACAAGAAATGTGGGATGGATCTTTAGGGAAGAGGGAAGCTTCAAGCGAATAGCTGATGGTCCAATCATCTTCTCCACTTCATACGGACCAATGAATCTTGGTGCCAACTTCTGACTTTCCGCTTGAAGGGGGATGTCCCTAACCGACAGCCACACTTTCTGTCTTGGTAGGAGGGAGCAGGGACCCGATGTCGGTCTGCCGAATACTTTGCCTTGGACCTTGCACGTAGTAGGGCTGTTCTGGCTGCGCTCCAAACTCTACGGATCCACTGAAGGTTCTCCTGAACCGAGGGAACTGCCCTGTCCACTTCCTGTTCACGGAAAAGAGGAGGTTGGTAGCCGAATGAAGCCATGAACGGGGACATACCTGTCGCTGAGAAAGTCAATGAGTTGTGGGCGTACTCCAACCAGGGAATGAATGAACTCCATGAGGCTGGGTGGCGACTGGTCACACAACCCGATTTGCTCTCTCCAGCTGACCGTTCAATTGTAGATGTTATCCAGAAGACAGACTCGCTGATGCCCCCACGACTGACAAAATTACTTCCACACCAGAGAAGAGAACTGCGGACCCCGGTCAGACACAATGTCCAAAAAGAAGCCATGGAGTCGAAAAACATGATGGACCAGGAAGTCCGCAGTCTTTAATGCTGATGGGATCTTAGGCAAGTGGATGAAATGGACAGCCTTAGAAAATCTGTCAATTATGGTCAATATGGTGTTGTTACCTTGAGACAATGGAATACCCATCACAAAATCCACTGCGATATGGGACCGGGGACGACTAGGGATCTCCAGGGGCTGCAGGAGACCTGACGGGGTTTGGTGAGATGCCTTACTGTGGGCACAGATGGGGCAGGCCAACACAAAACCTCTTGTGTCTTCTCCATAGTTGGCCACCAGAACCGCTGACCAATGAATTTCAATGTTCTATGGAACCTTGGATGGCATGTCAGCTTGTATGAGTGGCCCCACTGCAGCACTTGGGACCGCACATTCTCCAGAACGTACAGTCTTCCCGCTGGCCCATCACCTGGACCCAAGTCTGTCTCCTGGGCTTTATGAACCACTGTCTCGATCTCCCAAAGACAAGACTCCAAGAAACAAGCTGGACAATGTGGTTTATGCCGTTTAGTGCAGTGAAGAGTGTACGGACCTGTACATTGGGGAGACCAAACAACCGCTACACAGGCGCATGGCCCAACACAGGAGGGCCAACTCCTCAGGACAGGACTCAGCCGTTCACATATACATCAAGGACAAAACACACTCCTTTGAGGACAACAATGTTCACATTTTGGCCAGGGAAGACAGATGGTTTGAGAGAGGGGTAAAATAAGCCATTTTTGTTAACCTGGAAAAACCATCACTCAACAGAGAAGGTGGGCTTAGACACAACCTATCACCCACATACAAAGCACTCTTAGGAACAATGCCCAAAAGATTCACCTCAGTTTCACATAACAAAGAGGCAAAACTTTTCTGATGAGGACCACAACGACCCATCAGACTCTTAACGACTGTTTACACTTTCCCAGTTGACCCCAAGGCCCCACCCAACAGGGGGAAGGTGAAGTAGCTTTATTCTTTCAAACCCAGAGTATATATTTGCTGTACTCCTCACAACCAATTAGAACTGAAGAAGCCTCTTAGATGAGAGGTGAAACGTCTTCTTTTAGAAAATTAACGTCCAGTTGCCTAACAGAACTCTTCAACCTTGACCATGACCTGGATGACTGAGAATCTTCATGGACATACTGGTCTAATGTAACCTGGTCATTTATTTTGTGCTTTGTTTATAAACAGCACTTTGTGTTATTTCTTATTATATTCTTAATAAAATCATTGTTTTATATATTAAACAAGACATTGTCTGTGCTCCCTGTCTACCCCCGGAGAAATTTAACTTTGTTCTCATCCTCTGGACGAAAGATGGTGGGGACAGCATTAAAATGGCTATAACTGGCTGCTATCAACACCTTATGTTCCTTTTTACCTTATAGACAAGGCTAAAATGCATTACCAAATTACAGGTTTGTAAGTGTTTGTGAACACGTGTTAGTGTTTTTTGTAAAAAGTGTACCAACATTTCAGGGAATGGAAATTATAAGTAAAACTCACTTGACTTTCGATATTCACATTTGAATGCATAGTGTGACAGATATAAAGTTAACAAAATAAACAAAAGGGCTACTGCTTCCTGTAGTGGACAGGATCACATTAGTGATGTTATAAAAGAATAGCAGAGGTCACAGTGTGTCAAAGTAGATGATCGCACTTTGAGAAAATTGGCTGTGATTAAACTCACTTTAGCTCCAAAAGTTTAAAAAAAATTCAGAAAAGTAGATTTTAATTATTTTTTTTCACCTCATTTTCTTTGTTTACATTAAATTACCTTTGAAAGTTAAAGGCTTTTGTGTGCTCTGGAGTCACAATGACTGTTGATGAACACATCACAAAAGCCAGACTTACTGTTGGGAGGTCAGAAGGCAACCCCAGACATGGCCTTGATTACTGTTTACTATGACACACTACACAGGTCCAAGCCATCGATTTCTGGGTCAAAGTTTCCCAAAACCCACTCCTTCAGACTGACCTCAGCCAAACAAAGTGTTACTCCACCACAATTGTACCTCAGTTGTACTGACCTATGAGTCTTGTGAAGGAGCTCAGGCAGGCTTGGTGATTGTCCTGGTTGGGACAAATGCTCGCTGTATGTGCAGGCATCCAGCAATTGGCCAGATAATCAGCCAACCTCGACCTGCGCAGCAAACAGCAGCAGAGGAGCAGAGAGGAGAAAGAAAGAGAAATCCAAAGTCAGTATCTGGACACATGTAACAGATGATAATAAACACGATTTCAAACCAGAGAGCTTTACATTTTTTGGCTCTGTCTTTTCCCGAGTGCGACTGCCAATTGTAACTGGCATCAGAATGGTAGAGTATAAGCAACATCTGTTTTGAGGACGCGGGTGCCAACAAGCTATTTACTATCTCTGCTGCACAAGCCCAGGGGCAGAGAATTTTTGGGCAGGGATTAGGATCATATCATATGCTTCAGCTTTCATGCATATTGTGAACCTTGCCAGTGTCTCCTAAACTCCCTCTCTCCCCCTACAGACTGATTAAGATAGTATGTTTTGTTTTGGTGTGTGCGATAAGAGCCGTGGAGTCCCCCCCAGGGTTGCATCACTAATCCACTTAAATAGGTTTATTCGGTGTAGAATATGTAGAGTTGGGCTGGTAGTGTGTGATGTGAACAGCACTAAATAAATCATAGTAGCTAAATATTTATCTCTCTTTTTTCTACACTTTCTTTCTTTTCCAACATTTCCCCACTTATTCTGATCTCATGTAATATTCCCTTTTTTAACTTTTAAGAAAGAATATGTCAATTAATCTTTACATTTTTTCTAAACAGAAATACCCTATGCCGGGGTGACTATAAACACAGTTATAGTCACAGTTATTTTCTCAGAAGGTCAAAAATCTTCTAAAGTTCCACATGCAGGTTTGGGGGACTGTTCGACTTAACATGGCCTTGATTACTGTTTACTATGATACACTACACAGGTTCAAGCCATCGATTTCTGGGTCAAAGGTTCCCAATACCCGCACTGTCAGACTGACCTCAGCCAAACAAACTGTTACTCCACCACAGTTGTACCTCAGTTGTACTGACCTATGAGTCTTGTGAAGGAGCTCAGGCAGGCTTGGTGATTGTCCTGGTTTGGACAGGTGCTCGCTGTATGTGGAGGCATCCAGCAGTTGGCCAAATAATCAGCCAACCTTGACCTGTGCAGCAAACAAAAGCAGAGGAGCAGAGAGGAGAAAGAAAGAGAACTCCAAAGTCAGTATCTGGACACATGTAACAGATGATAATACACACACAATTTCAAACCACAGAGCTTTAAATTTTTTGGCTTTGTCTTTTCCCGAATGCAGCTGCCAATTGTAACTGGCGTCATAATGGGAAAGTATAAGCAACATCTGTTCCAAGGACGCTGCAACAGGTGTCCCTAACAGCTACCAGGACTCACCGACCCCTCGGTGCCAACAAGCTATTTACTATCTCCGCTGCACAAGCCCAGGGGCAGAGCATTTTTGGGCAGGGATTAGGATCATATCATATGCTTCAGCTTTCATGCATATTGTGAACCTTGCCAGTGTCTCCTAAACTCCCTCTCTCCCCCTACAGACTGATTAAGATAGTATGTTTTGTTTTGGTGTGTGAGATAAGGGCCATGGAGTCCCCCCCGCCCCAGGGTTGCATCGCTAATCCACTTAAATAGGTTTATTTGGTGTAGAATGTGTGGAGTTGGGCTGTTGGGAGTGTGTGTGATGTAAACAGCACTAAATAAATATAAAAATTTATCTCTCTTTTTTTTTACCCTTTTTTCTTTCTCCTTTCTTTTTCAACATTTCCCCCACTCATTCTGACCTCATGTGACATCAGCTTTTTTAACTTTTAAGAAAGAATATGTAAATTGATGTTTACATTATTTCCAAACAGAAATACACCATGCCCGCTGCATGGGTGGCTTTAAACACAGTTATAATATGTTTATTTTCTCAGAAGGTCGAAGATTCTGGGGGACCCATGGACATAGCTGTAGATGGTGAAGAGGACATAAAATCATACTTTTATGCAAATTAATTTAACTAATGATGTTTAAATAAACTGTAAACTACATTTTTTAGACAACCAAACCACATAAATTAGACTTAAATCCACAAATGATTGTGTGTCTCCTTGTGTGTTTTTGTGACTATTTTTTGTGAAATTTCTGTAAACACTAATTATCACATACATACGTAAAAGCTCCACTGAGCACAGAAGTCCTGCTAAAGTGAGAGGGGATATACACAGTGCTGCAGGTGCCATGTTGGCTGAGTGAGTTAAATACAATAAAAATGGTCAGGTTACATGACTTTTTGTCACTAACGTTAGTCACCATGTTAAGGTATGGTGTCGAGGGTCTCAACTGTCACATGACTTCCTTACATAGACCCGAGAATTGTAGATGGCACCAGCCACTACAACCTACAGTACATGCTGAGGTTGGAAGTGGAACAGTGGCATCATTAGGCTAGGTCAGACTGGACATTGATATAATCACAAAAATTGGAAACAAGGAGATGAGAGAAAAGACAAATCTAAGTCAAAGATATTACAGGTTGTCCTCAACCTACGACGTCTCATGGTTACGTCGCCATCTTCCATACATTTATTTCAATTTTTGGAAAGTCTTGTTTTAATCTCTCACACATACGTTGTTAAAATGATTTATGTACAGAAACTAGTTTGTGACCAGAGTGGATGGATACATCAGAGGTTTTTTGTTCGATTTTCCTGCGAAGGCTGCTGCTTTTTCTTTGTCATTCCAATTTTTGTTCCATTCTTGAAATGCTATTCACAGAACGAAAGTATGACTTAACCTATGGTCGGAATAGACTTTTTAAAGTATGCAACAAAAGCCACCTCATGCTAAAACACAGAAAAAGTTGTTTTTTGTTTTTTTTCTCCACAAAACAATGTTGTAGACCTATGGAGCCCCTAAAGAGACATGGGAAAAAAAAGGGGCTCTTTAGGGGCTCCATATAGACCTAAAAAATATATAAATCAAACGTATTTATTTTGCGTTCAGTAGTTTGGCTTATTAGCAATATTAAAAACATATTAAAAACATGAATAAAATACATTTATATAATTACTTAAATTTTAACACATAAAAGTTTTATATGTTTTACTGATCCCTTACTTGTCAGTTTGTGCCTTTCCAGTGGTGAACAGTAACCTGATTAAATAATTATAGCTTTACAACATGTTTTGATCTAGCGCTTTTGACTCATCCATGCATAGAATGTCATTAAACAAAAAAGAAAAAGTATTAACTGTATACCAGTAGGCTGTATTTAAAATATTGCACATGTTGTGATAAAGGGGTTCAGGGTGTGACTGAGGCAGTGTTGTACAGTATGATGAGCTCAGGCCTCCAGCAGTGAGTCTGCCTTCCAATCACCCAGAGCATTTACTGACGTCATATGATGACATGCTGCGAACACGTTTAACTGACTAAAAAATAAAATGCCACAGATGCTGGCCTCTGCCAGAGACTGATAGAGTACACCAATATGCAAATGCATGCACACTTACATATCAGTACAAACTCACACTTACATACACACACACAAAGTTGCTTTCTCACTCAAATCCCTTTTTCTGTCATCTTTACTTTATTCACAAGGCAGGTTTTACCACATCATGCCAAAAATGATGAAAAAAAAAACCCATTAGAACACAGAGTGAAGACAACTCTATTGCTCAGATAAAAGGCTGTAGAACCATGTGTTCCAAGTTAAAGTTTTGAAAGGAAGTCTGTCTCTGTCTTTTTTTAAACAGTCATACACAAATTTCTGATTTCTGTGTAGAAAGGCACAAAAAAAAAATTAAAGAAACATAGCAACAATTGTGTTTCTCTCTAGAAGCTTTTTTATAGATGGCTTAAAAACAGTAATTTAAAGTTTAGTCCTGAGTGTTCAGACAATAGTGTTCCAAAACAGGAATGCAGCACATTTCATGGCTTCCAACGGCTTTCCATTATGCCTTGACGAAACGCCACTCGCTGCTGAAAATTATAGGCTGTCCAACTCAACAGAATTTTATGGTCATTTCAGCCACTCAGCCCCTGGGAAGTGGCATGGAAACACCCTGTGAGGTAGTCTTCTTTCATCTAACCTGACACTTTAAACACTTGGTGATTTGGCTCAGCACTGAGTGCCTGTCCATCTGGCATGGCAGTAATAGAAAACTAATGGCTTTTTATATGGATTCTTATTCCTATCACTTGATGCCCGCGACAAACAATACGACTTGAATCAGATGAGTGTCAGTCTTGGAAACCATTTCCTCATAGAGGAGCTGAGGCAGGAGGGAAAGAAAGGCTTATCGGAGTCTGAACTCCTAAGAGCTTCCTTTCTACATTAAAGCCACAGTCCATTGAGAGTCGTATCTCCTTTAGTGACTTTCCCTTCTACAAATATGAGTTCCACGGATGATAATTTCTGTTAAATGTGAAATTACACTCTTATCTCCCCCTCCTACCATCTTCAGTCTTCAAGGCAGCGGCTGCGTCAGTGAAGATTACAGCACATCCCATCAGTTTAGGGGAGTGGCAGACGTCCGCCATGATGGCCGGAGGATCAACATATCGAATTGTAGTATCAACACTTGTTGTTGTACTCTTTGACAACTTCGTCATAGGAAGTTTGGTATGGATAGAACACCATAACATTTTTTCTAATATCAATGGAATTGAAAATCCAATAGACAATTGGTTAAATAAAATGTTTGGAAAATGGAAAACAATAATAATCTCTACATTCACCACATTGATTATTGTGATTGCACTGTTTGCTTTCTGTGGATGTTGTTGTATACCTTTTCTAAGAAATATGGCAGAACTTTGAGAATGCAGTTGGAGCTTCTTTGAAACTGACTATCAAAGACTAACAGGTCAAGAACCAGACCAGAATG
>NW_007585159.1:13025-26881 GCF_000523025.1 Cynoglossus semilaevis | reverse complement strand
TGAAGTGAGAGGTGAGATACACAGTGCTGCAGACACCATGTTGGACGAGTGTGTTAAACACAATAGAAATGGTTAGGTTACGCGAGTTTTTGTCGCTAATGTTAGTCACTATGTTAAGGTATGGTGTCGAGGGTCCCGACTGTCACATGACTTCCTTACATACGTACCTCTACTGCTTCAAGAGTTTTATAAACTCTTATACTGAGCTTTTGATGGGTTGTTACCAAACATAAGACAATGGCAATACTTTTGTAAAAAAAAAAAAAACGAAACCTCACTCTTGTTTCATTCATTCTCAGGGAGTATTATATTGACAATAACAGATAAATTAGTGCTTTGAATCAGTGTCAGTATCTAACATTAAAGCTGGACATTAAAAATTCCACATTAATACCAATATTTATAATCTTAAAATATTTAAGAAAGAAAATATTTTCGTCAGCTACAAAGTGTCCCCTGCAACAGTTGTGTTTTGGTCCTCCCTTCTCTGAGTGACAGAGGTTTTTTGTTCGGTTTTCCTGTGAAGGCTGCTGCCTTTTCTTAGTGATTTCAACTTTTGTTCCATTCATAAAATGCTATTTACAGAACCAAAATATGACTTAAGCTATGGCCTTTTTCCCCCCACAAAACAATTTTGTAGACCTAACAAAATATAAACAAAAAAAAAACTAAAATATAAATCAAATGTATATTTTGCATTCAGTAATTTGACTTATCAGCAATATTGGAAAACATGAATAAAATAATTTATATATAGGTTGTCACATTATAAATAAATGTAATAGCAATGTTACTATCACAGGTTTATGTGGTGGTTGGCTTCAGGGTGTGGGCGTACGCCTACGGATCACTCGGAGGGTGATTTGGCTAGATGGTGGAGTACTCCCAATCAGGACGGAGGCAGTATTTAAGGTCTGTTCTGCCAGAGAATCAGCGCCAGGGTGTTGTACATACAATTGGTTGGTGAGTCGAGGCTCTCTTTTCTTTTTGATACAATTAACTTGTGGATGATCTCCTTTTCTTTGTTGCTTGGCGCAGGAGTGGGATTCCAGCCCTGGGGAGAAACACGTGTGTGGGAGAAATTGTTTGGAGTCACCTTGTTTGCACCGGAACACCTCTTCACCATCCACGTTGTCACAAATTAAATCACTGAACCTGTTGTAAATAAACTTGATTGTTGATTGAATGAAGATCTTGTCCTGCAGTTGGGTTCATATAACCATAACAGTTTATCTATAAATTTGCCTAAATGCAAAAAATACATAACCTAAATTTTAACACCTAAATGTTTAACATAGTTAAACCCTGATCCCTTACTCATCAGTTTGTGCCTTTCCAGTGGTGAACAGTAACCTGATTAAATAATTGTAGCTTTGCAACATGTTTTGATCTAGCGCTTTTGACTCCATCCATATATAGAATGCTATTTAAAAAAAGAAAAAGTATTAAACCCATTGTGTACCAGTAGGTTGTATTTAAAATGTGGTGCGTGTGGCAATAAGTGGGTTCAGGGTGCAATGAGCTCAGGCCTCCAGCAGAAAACCCTACATAAACTCACTTCATTACTCTGACTCCATCTCTGTCTGCCTTCGAATCAAATCACCCGTAGCATTTCCTGACGTCATATGATGACATGCTGCAAACACGTTAAACTGACTAAAAAATGAAATGGCACAGATGCCGGGCTCTGCCAGAGACTGATAGAGTACACCAGTAACGCATGCACTCTTACATTTCAGTACAAACTCACACTCACACACAGTTGCTTTCTCACTCAAATCCCTTTTTCTATCATCTTTACTGTATTCACAAAGGCAGGTTTTACCACGTCATCCCAAAAATTACAAAAAAAACCCATTACAACACAGAGTGAAGACAACTCTATTGCTCAGATGTATGAACTGTAGAACCATGTGTTCCAATTTTAAATTTTGAAAGGAAGTCTGTCTCCTTTTTTTAAGCAGCTGTGAAAAAAATAAATCTGATTTCTGTGTAGAAAAGGACAAAATAAATTAAAGAAACGGAGCAAGAATTGTGTTTTTCTCTAGAAGCTTTTTTATAGACGGCTTAAAAACAGTAATTTAAAGTTTAGAGAGGTGTCCTGAGTGTTCAGACAGTAGTGTTCCAAAACAGGGATGCAGCACATTTCATGGCTTCCAGTGGCTTTCCATTATGCCTCGATGAAACGCCACTCGCTGTTGAAAATTACAGGCTGTCCAACTCACCAGAGTTTTATGGTCATTTTAGCCACTCAGCCCCTGGGAAGTGCCATGGAAGCCCCCACTGAGGTAGACTTTTTTCATCCAACCTGACACTTAACACAGTAACACAGCACTGAGTGCCTGACCATCTAGCATGGCAGTAATAGAAAACTAATGGCTTTTTATATGGATTCTTATTCCTTTCATTTGATGCCCGTGACAAACAATACGACTCGAATCAGATGAGTGTCAGTCTTGAAAACACATCAAAGCCACAGTCCATTGAGAGTCCTATCTGCTTTAGTGACTTTCCCTTCTACAAATATGAGTTCCTTGGATGATAATTTCTGTTAAATGTGAAATTACACTCTTATCTCCCCCTCCTCCTATCTTCAGTCTTTACGGGCGTTCTAATCCATATCTCTGCGAGCATAACAATAAGCATCATACAATAGCTGCCAACATAAAAGCAGTTACATGAAGCAAATAAGAAAAAACAAAAGATGTTTTCTCTGCTGTGCCTTGCATCGCCATTTGCTTCTCAGCTTTTTTTTGTCTTTTTACTTCCTCTGACTTTATTGCTCCCCTTCTGTATTTCTTTTGTCTTCTTTCAGCTAACTTGCCTACATCTTCTCTTCACTTTGGATTCTTTATCTCAATTTACCTAAAATGTATTTTGTCTTACCTTCTTGGTTATAGAGCTCTTCTGTTGCAATGTTCACCTGTAGGGGAGCATAACTTTCAAACTGTCAAAGCACTGAGATCATCTTAAAGATTTGTCAGAGCAGAGTGCAACACTTGAGTGTTGCTACAGCTGCTTCCAGTGGGTCACAACTGGAATCTCACACAGACAAGTTTACACTCTACTACTACTGGAAACTAAAGAGAGAAATGTCTAAATCAGGGGTGTACTCATAAACTCATATTGGTTCAGGGGCCACATACAGCCTGATTAGATGTCAAAGCAGCCAGGTCAGTACAATTGTAACATAATTACCAATAAATAACAATTTGTCTATGTTTTTCCCCTTTGTTTTCTATGCAAATAAGTATAAGTGTATTGGAAAAAAATATGCATTTAATGAAATATTTGACAAAACATCACTAACATTATCATCAAGTGGGCTGTATTTAACCCCTAGCAGGCCAGTTTTTAGAACACAGGCCATTTGTTTGCAAGACTGAGAATCTGAGAAAAACTAAAGAAAATCTAACCACCGAGATTCAAATTACATGTAAAAAAATTGATTATTTTCATGATCAAAGTTAGTCATTTTGAACAGATGTCTATGGGGATTTTTTGAGACAGCTCCAGTAGGCCAGCACCAGTACTACAGCCAAAGACTCAGATGGTGCAGGAATAGTTTGAAAAGAGTCTGTGTTTCTATTTTAGTCTGTTTCTGTTCTTATGTCTGTCATTCCATCACACTCCATCTCTCATCTTTATATATGCATTCCCCTGCTCTTTTCCTCAGTCACTTTCCTCAACTGTGAAAAAAAACGACATACTTGCCAAAGTAAACAACAGGAGTTGACGAAGGTGATATTTTACTGTCTTTTTTTCTGTACCCCCCCCCCCCCCTTGACACTTTGAATGTTTTGCATCCTGCACCATTACATTGTGACATTTATGAAAACCCAGTTATTGCTCGAAACACTGACCTTGTAAGTGAAGTTCTTTGAAAATATTTTTGATTAATAGCGTACAACATCTGACATTGATTTTTCCTTCCTTGTCAACAAAAAGTCGAACATGTGTATCTAATAATTCTTGACTCCAGCAACCTGAGTTTCTGCCAGTGACCCTCAGACAGTTTCAGGTTTGACCCGGTCCAAGTTGATTGTCCATTTCATGCACAGCCTTTTTCTTGTCCATTCACCTGGGCAGAGACCTGTATTTTTGGCTGTACTGTACTCATTGGGATTCCCGGTCAATACTTTAAAAGGTCAATGTAGACAGATGACATTCAGTCAAAACGCAAGCCACTTCAAGCTTTGCTATCATGTGACACAACCTTCTGCCTGCTCACTCAGCACAAAATTAAACTCAAAAATGTCTGGTGACCCAACCTTTCTGTTATTACTAAAGACAAAACCCAAAGCAACAGCTTCAGGTCAAGTGTGTGACATTGAGCCTGTAATTTTGTGCATCTACATTTTAATTTGCATATCCATGTTGCTGTTGAATTGTATTTGCCCTCTGCTAACAGCGTCAGCCTCTTTGAGCCTTTATCTGTTTGTACTTGGGCTCAATCAAACATCAGAATGACTGCATTCAGAGAGAAGGTCGAATCTATTTAATGTCAAAATCAGTGCAGAACAGGGACATTTGTCCTCAAGTTGAAATTTCCTCTGGACACTGTGTAGAAAAGTTCATGGTTGTAAAATGTGTGAAAGTAGCTCTTGTCTCTCATCCAGCACACAGCCTGGGAAACAAACTCAGACAAATAGAATAGTCGCAGATATATTTGTACATCTGATCAGCAAGATGTACTTTGTCCAAATACTTAAAATGTTCCTCCTAATTAAGTCATAAGGTTGGGTTTTGGGCACTGGTCGGCAAAATTTTTGGGTCACTGGCCAAAATGAGGTTTGAAATTTGATCGGTCGGTTTGGTATTGGTTTGATGTAGAATGCTTGGCAAAAGAATTAAAGTGAAACGTATAAGAATAAACCTTACTTTTCACCAGATAAAAAAACGTATTAATTAACCAAACCGTTTAATTGACCAAACAAGTGTGTTCTTTAGTCTTGCAGGTATGAAGGTCACCTGCTGTGATTTGTACCAGCAGCAAACTTCCACTAAAGCAATTACAAAAAGAATGAATGGCTTCACAGGCTTTGGATAAAAAAAACACTGATTATTAACTTTAGCCTAAATCTTAAAGGCTGAAAATGTCAGCAGGGGATGAATCCATAAATCCCAGTTCTCCTCTAAATATCCATTTAAAATGTTGATGTCTCTCATGAATATTCAGTCAATACATTTTTCTCACAGGTGATTTAGGTGCTATTCAAGGTATTTAATTCTTCTTCTGGCTGTCAGCGATACACCCAAATTAACTTAATGTTACATTTTTATGAACAAAGTTGGCTCAGTGGTCAAGGAGCTTAGAGTCTAGATAAAAATCAGTCCAAATGTTAGCTAGCACTACCTCCATATTGGAACTTCATGTTTATCCACTCAGAAGTGATGTGCCAGTACTGTTTTTTTTTATTGTTTTTATTAATAACTTTTAGTGGCACTTTGGTCCAGAGGCAATGTCTCTGTCATTGGTGTGGAACCCCAGGGTTCACCTCCTGGGCAAGATTGAATCCTGATTAGGGCGGTTGGTACCTTCCACTGGACTCACCCCCCGCAGGAAGGTTCAGGGGGGGTTGGTACGGTGCAGTGTGATTTGGATGGCAATCGCAGAGACTGCTGCCCCCGCAACCCGGTAACGGATAAATGGATGAAAACGGATGAAAATGGATGGATGGATTATTAACTTTTAAAGCCTTTTTATTGCTCTGAATTAAAAATTGTAAAATTAATAGCAAAAAACTCTCTTCTGGAAGTTAATTCAGAACTTCAGTTTCTCTCCATAAACTATGTTGTTAGGAGCACATATTTGTTGATTTTTTTTTAGTAAAAGATACTCTGCTAGTTGGTTACCTCTAAAATCAGTGCATCACAAATTCACTCAGTCATCACTTACAGTCTCAATGTAACTGAACTGAATCAAGGCTGCTCCAGCCAATCAAACAGAAACACAGACCACTTGTGCATTTTCATTCAATCAATCTACTTGTTTTATTTGAAACACTCACTTATGTCTGATTGCAGTGTTCCAAGTTTGTTGACGAGAAAATTGGCCTTCATTTTTTTTTTTTTTGCGTTAGTAGACCCAAAGCATCTGACTGAATCGTGTTGTCTCCAACATTTCAGCCTTTTGCTAAATGTTATGTCACTGGGAATGAATGAGACATGAGTGTGTTGCACACAAAACCAATACTGTCTGCTGATGGTTGAGTGGGTTTTTCAAGGCTATGTGAATTCCCATAAATAGACTTTGATCAAGCACACAGACATCACCTGACAACTGAATGAACTGTCCCTGAAAGAGAAAGAGTTAGCATAATGTGGTGTAAAAACACTCTATGATTATTGCTATTAGTCACTTATCAAAGAATTTAGAGAAAAATGTTGAAAAAGAAGGCTAGAGGCTGCAGCCTGCACTGAGAAGTTTAAAGCAAGAATGATGAGGAGCAAACTGGCAGGCCCTAACCGACACATTCAAAACCACACATCAACCATGATGTAGATAAGTCTAAAGCCCTATTGATAATGTGTGCATTAATAATACATACCATACAATTGAAAGGATGAGGCCTGGTCGGTAATGACTGCAGTTTTCTGCTGCATTATGTCTCCGCAGAGATTACAGGTAGAAAAGTAAATGGGCATATACTAATCCTTGTACTAGAATTAAACACACAACTCTTAATTTTCCATTCCTCTGCAACGCTCTCAGGGCTTCTCTCCCTCTCCTTTTTTACGCTCTCTTTTAACCCCCATATGCTGCTCTTGTCTGCAGCCAGAGAGCTGAGCACATCTTCCAAAAGCTGGGTCCTGATTAAAGTCGTGCACTTGCAGAAAACTGTGCTATGCATGAGCAAAAGGTCACCAATCGACATGCTTCATTTGCAGAACCAGATTTTTACACTATCAGAGAAGACACTTCACTGTGATAACTTTTATTATTGCACAGGCATAAATAGTCGAGGTGTTATCTTCAGGACAAACTTTGAAAATGTATGCATAGAACTTTTGTAGCTGTTGTAGCTGTTTATGTCTTTGCATTTTAGTCATGGTGAGGAACATTATTATTGAGGTGCACTGTTTTGTGATGATGGTCAGTACTCGAACACGAGAGAGACAAGAGAGACTGTCAGTGCAACGTTTATATACTTTCTCCACCAACATTTTGGTCTTTCTTGATATAATACCAACTTTCTTTGATATAAAGTCTGGAAATTTGGCTAACTAGAGACTCCAAAGGGGAACATTAGTTTCACCACCTAAATCTACCATTACCCCTTGGACAAGTTTCCTGGAGGATTCTGGAATCTTATTTCTTTTGCAATAAACTTGTACTTCTAGTTGAGTGTCTGCTCAAACAGAGCCAAAACGAGCAAGCTGCCGTATGCATCAGAGAGCAGAAAAAAGTTATTAAACATCAGCAAGGAACATAAGAGTGTAAAGTGGAACAATGGAGGTTATAAAATTGCTGAACCTGAAAGACATTACTTCATACCCATTTGTTGGCTTTAGAAGTTGTCAGCTTACAGCAAAACACCATTTTAGCTGCTGATCAGTGATAGGCTGGAACTAATAGCTAGTGTTAAGTACCAGTACAGATTATAACAGATATAACAGATAAATATATTGTATTTGATTTTTTTATCCTTCTTTTGTTCTTCAACTTAGGCCTAGCTGCTTTTAAGATTCTGCATTGCCCCCTAATGTGGGGATTCTAGGGCTAATGAATGCAAACGCACGGCAGGGCTAGCCTACTATGGTTTGGTTTCTAAGTGGTGGGCCAAAGCGTGGAATACAGTGCTAAACTTGCACACATGCGTGGTTAACCCTTGTAAATTCCTCACTGTCAAGGTGACCCCCGGGTCACCTAGACCAAACGTGTGTGTGTGTGTGTGTGTGTGTTCATGCATGAGTATGCGAGCCCCTTCCTGTTTGCTTTTGTGATGGACAGATAGACAGGTGAGGTCAGACAGGACTCCCCATGGACTATGTTGTTTGCAGATGACATTGTGATCTGTAGTGAGAGTAGGCAGCAGCTAGAAGAGAACCTAGAGAGGTGGAGGTTTGCACTAGAGAGAAGAGGATATGAAGGTCAGTCATAGCAAGACAGAGTATGTGTGTAAATGAAAGGGAGAACAGTGAAATGGTGAGGTTACAAGGAACAGAGGTGGTGAAGGTGCAGGAGTTTAGGTACTTAGGATCAACTGTTCAGAGCAGAGGAGACTGTGGAAGAGAGGTGAAGAATAGAGTGCAGGCAGGATGGAACAGCTGGAGAAAAGTGACAGGATTGATCTGTGATAGAAGAGTGTCAGCTAAGGTAAAGGGAAATGTTTACAGGACAGTGGTGAGCCATGATGTATGGTTTAGAGACAGTAGCACTAGGCAGAACACAGGAGAGATGCTAAGATTCTCTTTAGGAGTGACAAGGATGGACAGGATCAGGAATGAGGTCATTAGAGGGACAACACAGACAGGAAGGTTTGGAGAAAAAGCTAGAGAAGCCAGACTGAGATGGACATGTGCCAAGGAGGGACATTGGTAGAAGAATGCTAGAGATGGAGCTACCAGGTTGGAGAGGAAGAGGAAGACCGAAGAGGAGATATATGGATGCAGTGAGGGAGGACATGCAGATAGTTGGAGTCAGAGTAGAAGATGCAGAGAACAGAGTGAAATGGAAAACGATGATTCGCTGCGGCAACCCCTTTAGAAAGGAACAAGCCGAAAGGAAAAAAAGAAGAAAGGTTAATATGTTATGATTGTACTGGTCCGGCCCATTTCACATCTAATCAGGCTACATGTGGCCCCTGAACCAAAATGAGTTTGACACCCCTGATTAACACTTTTCTTTAGTTAGTGTTTGGTATAAACTTTAATATTTGCAGTATTAGTCATCAGGAAAGAAGTGTTGTTCCTTACAAGGATGTGTTCGTTGTTCCTTACTATGTTAATGTCCACTAATGTTACACCGCCCCACCCCACACACAAACATATATATATATATATACCACGTATTTTCCGGACTATAAGCCGCTACTTTTTCCCACGCTTTGAACCATGCGGCTTATATAAAGATGCGGCTTTTCTATGGATTTTTCTTCAGGACGCCCCCTTGCTAGAACGCCAGGGGAGCGTTCTAGCAGGGGGGCGTTCTAACGCCAGGGGGGCATTCTAGCAGGAAGTGCAAAAACAAGACAGACAGGGGAAGTCAGTGCAAAGAAGAACACGCTAGTTTTTATTTAGCACAACAGCAAATTATTTTCACACCCTCACCCCGTCATCATGGAAAGCACATGAAGAAGTTTGTATGATGCAGCTTTTAAGTTAAGGGCCATCGATCTGGCTAGCCAGGGAGGAAATAGGGCTGCTGCACGTAAGCTTGGCGTTAATGAATCCATGGTGAGACATTGGAGACGGCAGCGGGAAGAAGAGAGCAGCGCACCTTCAGAGGCAACTTTACCTCGAGATGACAGTGACACGGAGAGCGACACTGACAGAGAGGCTAAAACAGTATGTGACAAAGTTTTTCTGAGGCTGTTCAGTCTCCGACACTGAAGAAGACGACTTCTGTTTTGTTTGATCGGCACTTTTACTGCCGTGTTACAGGCACTGTTCGGAAACAATCAGTTCAGGTATATAAATAAACATTTAGATACAAAATCTTTCTGTGTTCCTGTGTATCCGGTAAATAAGTCATTCCTCAACCTGGATATCGGCGGCTTATAGTCCGGTGCGGCTTATATGTGTAAATTTATACATATTTTTTCAAAATTAGTGGGTGCGGCTTATATTCAGGTGCGCTCTATAGTCCGGAAAATACAGTATATATATACACTCACCGGCCACTTTATTAGGTACACCATGCTAGCAACGGGTTGGACCCCCTTTTGCCTTCAGAACTGCTTCAGTTCTTCGTGGCATAGATTCAACAAGGTGCTGGAAGCATTCCTCAGAGAGTTTGGTCCATATTGACATGATGGCATCACACAGTTGCCGCAGATTTGTCGGCTGCACATCCATGATGCGAATCTCCCGTTCCACCACATCCCAAAGATGCTCTATTGGATTGAGATGTGGTGACTGTGGAGGCCATTTGAGTACAGTGAACTCATTGTCATGTTCAAGAAACCAGTCTGAGATGATTCCAGCTTTATGACATGGCGCATTACCCTGCTGAAAGTAGCCATCAGAAGTTGGGTACATTGTGGTCATAAAGGGATGGACATGGTCAGCAACAATACTCAGGTAGGCTGTGGCATTGCAACGATGCTCAATTGGTACCAAGGGGCCCAAAGAGTGCCAAGAAAATATTCCCCACACCATTACACCACCACCACCAGCCTGAACCGTTGATACAAGGCAGGATGGATCCATGCTTTCATGTTGTCGACGCCAAATTCTGAGCCTACCATCCGAATGTCGCAGCAGAAATCGAGACTCATCAGACCAGGCAACGTTTTTCCAATCTTCTATTGTCCAATTTCGATGAGCTTGTGCAAATTGTAGCCTCAGTTTCCTGTTCTTAGCTGAAAGGAGTGGCACCCGGTGTGGTCTTCTGCTGCTGTAGCCCATCTGCCTCAAAGTTCGACGTACTGTGCGTTCAGAGATGCTCTTCTGCCTACCTTGGTTGTAACGGGTGGTTATTTGAGTCACTGTTGCCTTTCTATCAGCTCGAACCAGTCTGGCCATTCTCCTCTGACCTCTGGCATCAACAAGGCATTTCCGCCCACAGAACTGCCGCTCACTGGATATTTTTTCTTTTTCGGACCATTCTCTGTAAACCCTAGAGATGGTTGTGCGTGAAAATCCCAGTAGATCAGCAGTTTCTGAAATACTCAGACCAGCCCTTCTGGCACCAACAACCATGCCACGTTCAAAGTCACTCAAATCACCTTTCTTCCCCAGACTGATGCTCGGTTTGAACTGCAGGAGATTGTCTTGACCATGTCTGCATGCCTAAATGCACTGAGTTGCCGCCATGTGATTGGCTGATTAGAAATTAAGTGTTAACGAGCAGTTGGACAGGTGTACCTAATAAAGTGGCCGGTGAGTGTATATATGCTGTACATTGAAAAAAAAACACTACAAACACAGCACATCCAAATATAGACTTGTGTCATTGCTTGGGCTTAGCAGCCCAAATGAACAAGTCAAGACAACAGAATATCACCCCCCCCCCCCCCCCCAGCCTTCGCTTGGGTTCTTGCGAAAGCACAGAACCAACTTCTCCACGAGAGAGTAAGAAAGGCCAATTTCACCATCGACGCACTCAAATCAAAGGTAAAAAACTCGATGGCGAATTAGAATCACAGCTCCCTTCTGACGTATTAGAAGAAGTTAGCCGTCTCATAGACAGGGCACAGGAGTCCTAACACTCCAAAAGAACGTCAGAAACGTAAATTTTCTCATCTTCAATCAAGACATAAACCCTAAGCTTCAAAACTGACACGGAGAAGGAAAGACAGTCCTTCACACCATGGCAATCAAAACTGGGTCAAGAACCTTTCTGACAGGACCTTAACCCAGCCAGAAAAAGATGTTTTAGCAAAAGGTCTCAACTTTGCCGTCACTCCCACACAGTTGCCTGTGGTGGATCTCATCACAGCATCTAAAACAGCAATCTAGAACAACAAGCTGTCCAACACTGAAGCAGAACAACTCAGGCTGAAGGTGTCAGCCACTCTGTCCAGTGCCAAAGCACCTCCATCCAACATCACTCCACACACTAATCAGACTCACTCCATTCTCTGGACTTTGCCATCAAAGTTAAAAGACTCAAACTGGAACCAGATGAGGCAATGGTTTCATTTGACGTCACTTATCTTTTTACTTGCATTCCCACTTCTGATGCCATCAAAATGACCAAAAAACGCTTACTAAAAGACACAAATTTAGCTGACAGAACCGCCTTAACTCCAGACCAGATTTGCACACCTCTGCTTAACCACCACTTATTTCCAATGTTCAACGGCAGTTTTTACAGACAAAAACATAGATGCGTCATGGGGTCTCCAGTATCTCCCATTGTAGCCAACCTCTATATGGAGGAAGTAGAACAGAAGGCACTAACCTCCTACAGCGGCATTGCACCATCACTCTGGTACAGGTATGTGGATGACATGGATTAAAGTCAAGACAGTTGAATTAGAAACCAAACACATCAATACAACCAACAAACACATCAAATTTACCGGAGAAGATGTTAAAGGGGACATGCTGGCCTGTTTGTCATTAGCTGTCAAACTGGCATCAGGTTGCGCTTAAGGTCTAACATTTTGAGAGCAAAGCAATGGACTTCTGAAGATTTTGACATCTTAAAAATGAAGCCCCATGTGCTGATAAGTTTCAGAGTAAGTAGTAAAGTGTAAAGTATATTAAAAAACTTTCAGTGTTTTCTCTGAAAAACCTTAACATTTAGAAAATCAGTATACTATGTATCAGCCATATGTAAGTGGTCTCTTGATTTATCTCGGTTAATCCTGATAAATTACAATCACCCCTCCTTGGACCACAACCGTAACATGGTGGAGGGGTTATCCGAATGAACCTAGGAGCTATGTTGACGGGGGCTTAATGCCCCTGGTAGGGTCTCCCAAGGTCTCACAAAATCGAAGAGGTTCACAACGCCCGGATTGACGTCACCGGGGCCCCACCGTGGAGCCAGGCCCAGGGTTGGGGATTGCAGGTGAGCGCCTGGTGGCTGGGTCCTTGCTCACGGGACCCGGGCGGGCTCAGCCCGAACAAGCGACGTGAGCCCACTTTCCAGTGGGCCCACCACCCGCAGGAAGGTCCACAAGGGGCCGGTGCCTTGTGATTTGGGTGGCGGTTGTGGGCGGAGACCCCGACGGCCCAATCCCTGGACAACCACTCTGGCTATGGGGACATGGAATGTCACCTTGCTGGGGGGAAAAGAGCCTGAGCTCGTGCTGGAGGTTGAGCGATACGACAAGATATAGTCGGGCTCACCTCCACGCACAGTCTGGGCCCTGGGACCCAACTCCTTGAGAGAGGCTGGACTCTCTTCTACTCTGGAGTTGCTCGCGATGAGAGGCGGTGTGCTGGCGTAGGCTTACTTATAGCTCCCCAGCTTGCCAGTCGTGTGTTGGAGTTCTCCTCACTGAGCGAGAAGGTCCCTTCCCTGCGCCTTCGGGTCAGGGATAGGTGTCTAACTGTTGTTTCGGCCTACGGGCCGAACAGCAGTGTAGAATACACAATACGCCTTCTTGCAGGCCCTGGGAGTGGTACTGGACAGTGCTCCTCCCGGGGATTACATCGTCCTGTTGGGGGACTTCAACGCCCACGTGGGCAGCGACAGTGACACCTGGAGGGGCGTGATTGGGAAGATTGATTGATAAGGGTGTCCATCAGTGCACTTGGCACCAGGACTCCCTAGGCCGGAGGTCAATGATCGACTTTGCAGTTGTGTCATCTGACATCCGGCCGTATGTATTGAACACTAGGGTGAAGAGAGGGGCTGAGCTTTCAACTGATCACCACCTGGTGGTGAGTTGGCTCCGCTTACGGGGTGCAAAGCTGGGTAGACCTGGCAGACCCAAACGTATCGTGAGGGTCTGTTGGGAAGGTCTGGCGGAATCCCCGCTGAGGGGGGCCTTCAATTCCCACCTTCGGGAGAGCTTTGAACAGGTCCCGAGGGAGGCTGGAGACATCGAGTCTGAGTGGACTATGTTCTCCACTTCCACTGTTGGCGTGGCTGTCCGAAGCTGCGGCCGTAAGGTCTCCGGTGCCTGTCGTGGCGGCAATCCCCGAACCCGGTGGTGGACACCGGAGGTAAGGGAAGTCGTCAAGCTTAAGAAGGAGTCCTACCGAGCCTGGTTGGTTCGTGGGACTCCTGAGGC
>NW_007585159.1:12636-12984 GCF_000523025.1 Cynoglossus semilaevis | reverse complement strand
GGGAGGAGGACTACCGGTCTGCAGACCCAGCCGGCACCTCAGGAAGGGGAAGCAGTTTCCCACCACTGCTGTTTACAGCGGGGGGGAGGGATGTTGACCTCGACTGAGGATGTCGAGACACACCTTCCGCGGAGGGAGCTGAGGCTGAGGACTCAGCAGCTGATCCTCCCATCTCCTGCGCTGAGGTCACCGAGGCAGTCAAAAAGCTGCTCGGTGGAAAGGCGCCGGGGGTGGATGAAATCCGACCTGAATACCTCAAATCGCTGGAAGTTGTGAGGCTGTCTTGGTTGACACGTCTCTGGAGCATTGCGTGGCAGTCTGGGACTGTATCCCTGGACTGGCCGGACG
>NW_007585159.1:0-11737 GCF_000523025.1 Cynoglossus semilaevis | reverse complement strand
CATGACCGAAAGAACGAGATCCCGGATACAAGCGTCTGAAATGAGCTTTCTCCGCAGGGTGACAGAGGGTTCCCTTAGAGATAGGGTGAGGAGCTCAAAGTAGAGCCGCTGCTCCTCCACATCGAGAGGAGTCAGTTGAGGTGGCTTGGGCATTTACATCGCATGCCCCCCGGACGCCTCCCTCGGGAGGTGCTCGGGTCCTGTCCCTCTGGGAGGAGACCTAGAGGAAGATCTAGGACACGCTGGAGAGACTACGTCGCTCAGCTGGCCTGGGAGCGCCTTGGGGTCCCCCCAGAAGAGCTGGAGGAAGCGTCAGGGGAGAGGGAAGTCTGAGTGTCCCTGCTCAGACTGTTGCTCCTGCGACCCAGCCCCGGATAAGCGGTTGATGATGGATGGATGGAAATTACAATCATGCTACTCTGGTACTAATCAGACTGAAATCTACTGACAGCCCTTATTCAAATTTAACCCTTGTGTGGTCCATCAAATTTTTGTACACACCGTTTGTCCTTGCAATGATTTTCATCTTTCGTCTCAGAATATGAGGAAAAGTTGGCACAAATTGTATCATCTGCAAATAATACAAAGCTGCTGACTCCACTGATTTTTTTTTTACCCCAGAGAGAGAGGGGCACAGGAGCTGGGCTGCTGTTTGAGATGATCAACAAAATCTACAGATCCATCGCTGTGTGACCAAACCACTGACCTCCAACCTGCTGCAGTAGCTTTACAGCCTCAATCGATTCTGTGACCATCCCTCCCTCTCCTCCTGCTTGCTGTCTCATTATCTCGCTAACCTCCTCTTATTCTCTCCTCCTCCTCCTCCCCCCCTCTTAGCTTGTCCCTTGTGTTAAAATGAAATAGGTTTTGGGCTTCCTGTGAATCCCTGAGTTCAGAGTAATACAGTTATCCTCCAGGGAGAACGGCCTGTTGTTGATTGATCTTCTCCTGCTTTTATCATCAAAGAGAAGGGAGGGAAAGGTTTCCTCTTGTGTAGTACTTAAATATGCGGTGAAAAAAGTTTAGGGTGTTATTGGGTTTTTTTCTTTTTCTGTCTGTCGTTATCACCAGGTTTGCACAAAAGAAAGACCTAATGTGAGGACTTCGTCGCCATTAGCATGACAAATGAGCGGAGATTCAATTTGTTTCTTTAACATACTGAAGGTGCAAATCAAATTAAGAGCACAATGTGCCGTTGATGGCAATATCTAAAAAATTATCAGATTGAATTAATTAAGAAATCACTGTTTCTGGTGGGCACAGTGTGAAACAGTGAAATTACTCTGAGACAGATAAAGGAAAAAAGAGATTATAAGATATTTCATGTCATCATGGTGATGGTGAGGCCTGCAGACGCCTCATAGTGGGATAAAAATTGCTAGGACGCTCTGCAACCAGCACGCTGCTTACTTTAATTAACTTAAAGTGCCATTTTCTTGCGTGGTGGAGCTCAGTCTTTGCAGGAGAATACAGGACTGAGAAACTCAAACAGAGAACTTTTGAAGTCACAAACACGCACACAGGGGCTGTTTGTGTTTGCAGCTGCTTAATGGTTTTTGGTCCATCTGGGCGAGCCGGCCAGCTTGTGTCCATACTGTACGTGCGCATGTTCTCATCGAGCTGTTAACCTCAGTGGGACATTATAAAGCCACAGATAATGAGCTTTAACGTTCTATTTCATCAAGAGGAGCAGTGCAGACACCTGAGGTCACAGAAAGCAACTTGGCCTGAAAACAGATTACACAGCGCAGGCATGCAGGTAATTATCAAGGCAACCATAAATCGGTGGAGAGGCAATAGTTTCCCTACTGTAGCAGTGCAGTGGCTGGATTTGGTGTTTATATGAAGATTTTGGTTCTCAGCACTGGATAAAATAATATATGATAAAATAGATAAAAAATATATGAAGGACCAGAGATACCGTATGAGCCTAGCTGTGCACATATTTACAATTTATTAGACGCTTTTAATTTATATGCTGCAACATATTTGTTTTAGTGAAAAAAGTTAAACATCACAACAAATTAATACCTGGATTAATAGCCTGACTGACCCAATATTTGGATCAGTCAGGCTAATAAATCAGGTATTAAATAGTTTACTAAACAATTGAAAACATTCACATTGTTAGTGTCTGCTCTGACCCCTGGTGTTTATTTATTTTTTTTTTTTTGTTAACAGTTATTTAAGTATCAAAACTAAAGGAAGGAAGAAAAGAAGACTTCTGTCTGTCTCCAAAACCGACTTTACCATGAGCTACAGAGGATACAAACACGTTTTAATTTTAATCTTCATTTAATCTTCTTAAAATAATCCAAACAAAAAATATTTTTAATTTGGGCCAAAACATATTTTATCACTTAATTAGATCACAATATTAGGGCTACAATACATAAAATTGGGAGAACATTACTTGTTATATGTACTTAAGTAACCAATAATACAGTAGTACCCTGGTGTGGAACACTCTCTCTCTCCTGGGGATACTCTCTACCATCCAATCTAGCTCCTTCCAGAACTTCTCCTTTTCTTCCAACTCACAGCCCACCTGTGGGGCATAACCACTAACAACATTAATCATCTCTCCTTCTATTTCTACCTTCACACACATCAACCTGTCTGACTCTCTTTTCACCTCTACCACATTTCTTACATGTTCTTCCTTTAGGATCACCCTTACTCCATTTCTCTTCCCATCTGAACCATGATAAAACAGTTTGTAGCCTCCTCCAATGTTTCTAGTCTTACTGCCCTTCCACCTGGTCTCCTGCACACACAAAATATCTACTCTTCTTCTCTCCATCACATCAGCAATGTTAGTGGTTATGCCCCACAGGTGGGCTGTGAGTTGGAAGAAAAGGAGAAGTTCTGGAAGGAGCTAGATTGGATGGTAGAGAGTATCCCCAGGAGAGAGAGAGTGGTGATTGGAGCAGACCTAAATGGTCATGTAGGGGAAGGGAACAGAGGAGATGAGGAAGTGATAGGCAGGTTTGGTGTTAGGGAGAGAAACGTAGAAGGACAGGCAGTGGTAGATTTTGCAAAGAGAATGGAAATGGCTGTGGTAAACACATATTTCCAAAAGAAAGAGGAACATAGGGTGACTTACAAGAGTGGAGGCAGGTCCACACAGATAGATTATATTCTATGTAGAAGATGTAATCTGAGGGAGATTAGAGACTGTAAGGTGGTGGCAGGTGAGAGTGTAGCCAAACAACATCGGATGGTAGTGTGTAAAATGACGATGGAGGTGACAAAAAGGAAGAGAGTGAAGACAGAGCAGAAGATCAAGTGGTGGAAACTAAGGAAAGAGACATGTTGTGAAGACTTCAGGAAGGAAGTAAGGGCAGTTCTGGGTAGTGTTGAGATATTCCCAGATGATTGGGAGACTACAGCTGCAGTGATGAGGGAGACAGGTAGGAAGGTGCTAGGTATGTCCTCTGGGCAGAGAAAGGAGGACAAAGAGACCTGGTGGTGGAATGAGGAGATCCAGGAGAGTGTGCAGAGAAAGAGATTAGCGAAGAAGAGATGGGACAGTGACAGAACAGAAGAGAACAGACTGGAGTACAAAGAGAGGACAAGGGAGGTGAAGAGGGAAGTGGCCAAGGCCAAACAAAAGGCATATGAGGAGTTGTATGAGAGTTTGGAAACAAAGGAAGGAGAAAAGGAGTTGTATAGATTGGCGAGACAGAGAAATCAAGCTGGGAAGGATGTGCAGCAGGTGAGGTTGATTAAGGACAGAGAGGGGAATGTGATCACAAGTGAGGAAAGTGTGCTGAGAAGATGGAAGGAATACTTTGAGGAGTTGTTAAATGAGGAAAATGAAAGGGAAAGTAGAAACGAGGAGCCAGAGACTAGTAGGAAGAAGGTAGATCAGGTTAGAAAGGATGAAGTTAGAAAAGCCCTGAAGAGGATGAAGAGTGGAAAGTCAGTTGGTCCTGATGACATACCAGTGGAAGTATGGAAGTGTTTAGGAGAAGTGGCAGTAAATTTCCTGACTGGTTTGTTTAACAGAATTTTAGAGACTGGCAAGATGCCTGATGAGTGGAGAAAAAGTGTTCTGGTGCCAATTCATAAGAAGGGTGATGCACAGAGTTGTAACAACTACAGAGGGATAAAGTTGATGAGCCATACAATGAAGATTTAGGAAAGAGTAGTTGAAGCTAGGTTGAGGCAGGAAGTGGAGATTTGTGAACAACAGTATGGTTTCATGCCTAGGAAGAGTACCACAGATGCAATATTTGCCTTGAGGATGTTGATGGAGAAGTACAGGGAAGGTCAGAAGGAGCTGCATTGTGTATTTGTAGATCTAGAAAAGGCATATGACAAAGTGCCAAGGGAGGAATTGTGGTTTTGTATGAGGAAGTCAGGAGTGGCAGAGAAGTATGTTAGTTTGGTGCAGGACATGTATGAGAATAGTACAACAGTAGTGAGGTGCGCTGTTGGGAGGACAGAAGACTTCAAAGTGGAGGTGGGACTACATCAAGGATCGGCCCTGAGCCCCTTCTTGTTTGCTGTGGTGATGGACAGATTGACAGATGAGGTCAGACAGGAGTCCCCATGGACTATGATGTTTGCAGATGACATTGTGATCTGTAGTGAGAGTAGGCAGCAGCTAGAAGAGAACCTAGAGAGGTGGAGGTTTGCACTAGAAAGAAGAGGAATGAAGGTCAGTCGCAGCAAGACAGAGTACATGTGTGTAAACGAAAGGCAGAACAGTGAAATAGTGAGGCTACAAGGAGCAGAGGTGGTGAAGGTGCAGGAGTTTAGGTACTTAGGATCAACTGTTCAGAGCAGCGGAGACTGTGGAAGAGAGGTGAAGAATAGAGTACAGGCAGGATGGAACAGCTGGAGAAAAGTGTCAGGAGTGATCTGTGACAGAAGAGTGTCAGCTAAGGTGAAGGGAAAGGTTTACAGGACAGTGGTGAGACCAGCCATGATGTATGGTTTAGAGACAGTAGCAATAGGCAGAAGACAGGAGGAGGAGCTGGAGGTGGCAGAGTTAAAGATGCTAAGATTCTCTTTAGGAGTGACAAGAATGGACAGGGTCAGGAATGAGGTCATTAGAGGGACAACACAGACAGGAAGGTTTGGAGAAAAAGCTAGAGAAGCCAGATTGAGATGGTTTGGACATGTGCAGAGGAGGGACAGTGGATACATTGGTAGAAGAATGTTAGAGATGGAGCTACCAGGTAGGAGAAAGAGAGGAAGGCCAAAGAGGAGATATATGGATGCAGTGAGGGAGGACATGCAGATAGTTGGAGTCAGAGTAGGAGATACAGAGAACAGGGAGAGATGGAAATCAATGATTTGACAACCCCTGGAAAAAAAAGGGACAAAGCCGAAAGAAAAAGAAGACCCTGGTGTGGAACACTGCTCAAAGACCCTTTCAAGGGTCAGACACTTGATCGAACACCATTATGCTCATAATGAGCTTTTAAATGGAATTATTTAAATGTCTCATAATATACACTATTAGATTAATAAACGCTGAGCCTGTGCCCTCTGAGTGGTCAGATGTGTGCTCTCTCCGCTGTGTTTCACCTGCTCTCAGCAGCTCTAACACAAGCAGACATGTCACAGCTGGGTAAGTGTGAATTGAATCTGCTCACTTGAATCCAAATGAGGCCCCCAACAGCCAAAATGATCCACTAATGTTTTGTTCGGCTTAATTGAGCATTGTCTCTTCAACTTAGCCTTGCATCTTCATCCTGCGTCTAATAGCCCCAGGCTCCCCGAAACTCTATTTACTTTGCTGGCAAAGTTACAACACAGAAATAAAAACTTTATAATGCCATGGGAGCAGGGAAGCTGCCATCAAACAGTAACACAGAACAAAACATCTGCCAAACTAATAAAACTGACATGAACAGACATTGAAAATCAATAACCCACTGCACATAAACGCAGCACTGGACACCGCAGGCTTTACTTTACCTGCAGAGTGAGTCCTGGCGACAGACTTTCCATAGCTCCAGACAGTTGGGTTTTTCCTTTTCTATGTAGGAGCAGTCGGGAACGATTGTCTGCCTGCGACGTTCAGCACAGCCCTCAGTCTGGCAAGGGCAGAAGAGCAGACGGTGGCTGAACTCGGGGTGCATGCGGTCCAGGAACATTCTCAAGGCTCTGTGGCACCGCTTCTTGCTGCAGGTTTCACCCTTGCTGGAATCTCCCTTGCTGCAGGTGGCAATGTAGCTGGAACGTTGCTTTTTGCAGCTGTTGTTGAGGTTGCAAGCTTTGGCTGCATCCAGACAAGGGTTGCAGTTTTTCTCAGCAGGACACTGAAAACCTTTGGGTGCAACTGTGAGCATCCCTGAAAGGGATACACATACAAGGCACATTAGTTACTTAGAGGTTACATACAAAGTAAAGGTGACACATGTAAACCATAGAACACCTTCCCCACTTTAAAATACAGCAGCTTTAGGGGAAGCAGTATCATTGTTCTAGACCAGAGGTTCTTAAACTTTTTAACCTTGAGGCCCAAATGTTATAGTACAAAGTGGACCAGAGCCCATTAAATATTAGATTTGATGAATTTGGAATTTCACAAAAATGTCTTCTTGTTTCAAAAACCTCGCCATACTTTTTGCTACAGCTAGCATACAGAAGAGAACAGTCCTCTTCTCTGTATGTAACATAACATATATACATATATGTTATGGAACGTAATTTCGATACCTCTGTATGTTCTGTACATGTGAAGGTATTGACAATAAAACTGACCTTGACCCTTGACCTTGATATATATAACTTTTTTTCAGCAGCCCTCAAGGTGGAACTGGCGGCCCAAATTTGGGCCACAGCCTTATGGTTAAGAAACACATGGTCTGTAATTTAAAGCAAACATAACTTTCGACAAAACTGTGCATAAGAAAACAAATTTCCTTTTTTTAACTTCAATATTACTAAACCCATTTTCACGGTTTACATTGGAAAAAAAAAAAAATCAAAACAATAATCCCTCAGTCTACCATCTTCAGGGACTTGGACTTGGACTCTTAAGGAGACGCTTTAATATCATCTTTGCTTTTTGGTTTTTCCAGCTAACTGAATAATTGATTTAGTCTGTTTCAGAGCCGATGTGAAATATGAATGAATGAAGCAATATTTCCAAACTGTGTGTGAATAAATCATTCATTTCCAGGTAACATTAAGCTGCAATTAAAATCGCATCATATGTAATAGTATTGCAAGATGTAGGCTGCAGTGTAAGTTGTTAGAGATATTTAATTAATTAATTGTTGTGTTTTTTTGTTTTGGTTTCTCATTATAAAAGAATTAAGCAAATTTTAATGAGTCTTATAATAATATAAAGCAGAGGTCAAAATACTGATCAAAGCAAATTGACGGGATTTCTGGCCAGCAGGAAAAAAACAAACCACTAAATACTGTATCATCTGCTCCAAACATGTTCCTCTCAAGGACATGGCAAAAACTTCATTCAACTTTAAGTCAAGTACATGATTAACTTCCTACATTTTTACCACTGTAATTACAGAATGAAACATTGCAATTACGCCTCTGACTGTATATCACATCCGTGAAAAACCAATGGAGTTTTTTGGAGTGTTCTAAAATACTGCATATAGTCTCAGTGCAAAATGAAAAAAAATACAATTGTTCTTGAGATATGCCAGTAATAAAACAGAGCCATGTTCACTGATATAGCCCTCTCTTGAATTCAGGCTATATTTGTGAAGTTAACCTTAGCCTGTAAATAATGATATTTCAGAGGTCGCAGCCACGTGGTGACAGAAATTCATCTCTTATTCAACAGAACCAATCTCACTGAGTGTCTATCAGACAGCCTGGAACAAGAAGAAGTCCATTTATTTTAAAGGAAAGAAGGTCTGCTGGTTTCACGGCGCTCTTTCTAAATGGTACATTATCCCCTTATCAATCCTAGAAATGGGGGTGCGTAGAAGACATCACATTGCAACCCCTCCCCAAAATTAATGATTTTGTGGCTTCAGATCACATCAGATAAAACAGAAGTCACTCCCAGTGAACAATAGCTGAGACATAATATAAGAAGCTCATCGCACAGGGAAGAAAATACACTCAATCTAGCTTCCAGGAGGCGCCTGTGGAGATGTATCCAGGTTAAATGTGGTGGTGGTTCCAACAAACAAACAGTTTGTCAGGAGACATGTTCTGGGCTGGACAGATGTAGGTACATGTTCATGCCGAAGAAATACCTCTGGATTAAAATGCCGCCAGTAATTTATGACTTTAATTGGCTTTATCTAAAAAGAAATCAGTGTATTACTAAATAAACACACACACACACACACACACAGTAGCAGATGCCTGGAAGCACTGCATACTCTGCTTTGTTGTAAATAACAAAACTGCAGTATAATTTTAGTCTTACCTTTTTGATGTACTGGTAACAGACATCAAACAAATGATCAAGAAAAGGCAGCGTTTGGGAAAATGACTAATCACATTATCAAAAAAGTTGGTACACTTTGTACACCAGATATTAACCCTTGTGCGGTCCTTCGCATTTTTGTACACACCGTTTGTCCTTGCAATGATTTCCATCTTGTCCCAGAATATATCCCAGAGTATTAATGAATATGAGGAAAAGTTGGCACAAGTCATGCAGTACAGGAACATGCACACGCACGCATACTCATGCACGCACACACAGACACAAAGACATATTGGATATTGGACTTTACAAGGGTTAACTAAAATATGCACACTGTTGTTGAAGTCAAGATGTGTCTTGCAACAACATTGTTGCATGGAAGTTAATATGATGTCACATCAATGACAAAATTCTCCACAGGAACTTCAGGTAAACTGTTTACTTCTGTCAGGTCTTACTGTTTCCTGTTCCTGCTGTCTGCTATGTGGGGTAACCTGTTATCACACTCAACTGGGTCTCTGCAATTAGCCTCACTTGTGTCACCTGGTGCTCCTTGCATATATACACTATATTACCAAAAGTATTCGCTCACCTGCCTTGACTCATACTATGAACTGAAGTGCCATCCCATTCCTAACCCAGAGTTCAATATGATGTCGGTCCACCTTTTGCAGCTATTACAGCTTCAACTCTTCTGGGAAGACTGTCCACAAGGTTGAGGAGAGTGTTTATAGGAATTTTTGACCATTCTTCCAAAAGCGCATTGGTGAGGTCACACACTAATGTTGGTCGAGAAGGCCTGGCTCTCAGTCTCCGCTCTAATTCATCCCAAAGGTGTTCTATCGGGTTCAGGTCAGGACTCTGTGCAGGCCAGTCAAGTTCATCCACACCAGACTCTGTCATCCATGTCTTTATGGACCTTGCTTTGTGCACTGGTGCACAGTCATGTTGGAAGAGGAAGGGGCCCGCTCCAAACTGTTCCCACAAGGTTGGGAGCATGGAATTGTCCAAAATGTTTTGGTATCCTGAAGCATTCAAAGTTCCTTTCACTGGAACTAAGGGGCCAAGCCCAGCTCCTGAAAAACAACCCCACACCATAATTCCTCCTCCACCAAATTTCACAGTCGGCACAATGCAGTCTGAAATGTACCGTTCTCCTGGCAACCTCCAAACCCAGACTCGTCCATCAGATTGCCAGATGGAAAAGCGTGATTCATCACTCCAGAGAACGCGTCTCCACTGCTCTAGAGGCCAGTGGCGGCGTGCTTTACACCATTGCATCCGACGCTTTGCATTGCACTTGGTGATGTGTGGCTTGGCTGCAGCTGCTCGGCCATGGAAACCCATTCCATGAAGCTCTCTGCGTACTGTACTTGGGCTAATCTGAAGGTCACATGAAGTTTGTAGCTCTGTAGCAATTGACTGTGCAGAAAGTCGGCGGCTTGCTTGATTTTATACACCTGTGGCCAGGCCAAGGGATTAGGACACCTGATTCTGATCATTTGAATGGGTGAGCGAATACTTTTGGTAATATAGTGTACCTCTCTCCCTCACTCAGGCCTTGTGGGATCATTGGGCTCTGTATTGTCCGTGTCTGTGTTGTGTCGAGCATTATGTTGTAGCTGTTCATAGTCTGTTCCTGGTCAAGTCTATTCTGCTCTGCTCAGCTCTGTGTATGCTTCTGTCCTGGTTTTTGGAATTTTGATCTTTGAAATAAACTACCTGCACCAGTCCTGCATTTGGGTCCTGCCTGCTTCCTGCCATGTCGATGGCTCATCGTGACAACTTCAGAAAACACAAATCAACCGTTGTACAAATGGGGGGGGGGGGGGGGGGGGACAAAAAAAAAATCCAAAACGTTAACATTTTTTCACACATTTTAAATTGCATAAATCAAACATGGATAACCATTTAACATATTTATAATCATATTGTTCATTAACCAAAATGTATATTTAGGCACCTTTTTTCAAAAATAATAAATTTGCCAGGCTTTCTTGATCTTAGTATTATTTACAGTTGTTTGATATAACCAAAAATTGTTAAATGGCATTGAGTTTTCTGACAAAAGGACAAAAAAAAAAGATGATTTTGCAGACCAACTGACTTCTTTTTGTTTATAACAAACAATGTTACAAATTGATGTCTAAAACAATTTTAGTAATCAAGATTTAAGAGCATCAGCCAAGGTCTTTTTATTAGTTGTTTTACCGAATATTTTTCTGGGTTTATAACTTTGTGCTAAAGCTTACAGGAGGCTTTTCTGAATGATCTTCGTTAAAACAATTAACAGGATAGCCTTTTTTAGTTAAATAAACAAAGGTTAGTCAGTAAGTTCCAAAAAGTAACAAATTGCAGAGCAGAATAAGCTCAGGACCAGGTTCTTCTGCACTGTCGAATGAAGGACTGAACCGAGGGGCAGCTGACCTCCCTCTCCAGAGCAGGGAAGATGGAAGGCTGATAGCCATAGGCACACTGAAACGGAGAGAGTCCTGTAGCAGAACTGGTAAGGGTGTTGTGTGTGTATTCCACCCACAGGAGATGTTCGGACCAGTTGGAAGGGTGCTCTGATGTGAGGCAGCGGAGGGTGGTTTCCAGAACCTGGTTCATCCTCTCAGCCTGCCCATTGGACTGGGGATGGAACGCCGAGGTGAAACTTACGGTGGAGCCGATTAGTGAGCAGAACTTCTTCCAAAACACTGAGGTAAACTGGGGACCCCGGTCTGAAACTACATCCAGAGGGAGGCTATGGATCCTGAAGACATGGTGAAGGACCAGCTGTGCAGTCTCATTGGTCAAGGGGAGCTTGGGCAAGGCAACAAAATCTTGTTAAACCGGTCGACAATAGTTAGAATGGCCGTGTGGCCCCCCGAGGGTGGCAAACCAGTAACAAAGAGATGTGGGAGCATGGACAGTGGGGAACTGGTAAGGGCTGAAGCAGTCCAGCAGGAGCAAGGTTGGATCTTGATTTACCGGTCAATCTACATTCCTACCCTCAACTATGGTCATGAGCTTTGGGTCATGACCAAAAGAACAAGACCCCGGATACGAGCGGCTGAAATGAGCTTTCTCCGCAGGGGTGGCAGAGCGCTCCCTTATACAGGCCCAAAAGTATTTGGACAGTGACACAAGTTTTGTTATTTTAGCTGTTAACAAAAACATATTCAGGATACAATTATATAATAAGTATCAGCTTAAAATGCAGACTCTCAGCTGTAATTTGAGAGTATTCACATCTAAATTGGAGCAAGGGGTTAGGAATTACAGCTCTTTAAAATCTCGCTGCCTCTTTTTCAAGGGACCAAAAGTAATTGGACAGTTGACTCAGAAGGCTGCAAAAAAAAAACAAAAACAAAAAAA
>NW_007585158.1:30105-40434 GCF_000523025.1 Cynoglossus semilaevis | reverse complement strand
TGAGGTGACGTTCACTGCTACTGACAAGTACTCTACAGAAACGAATAACGAAGTTCTTGGAGTTAGTTTTCTAACTAACCTGAAAGAGTGGGAGTTACGGTGTTCATGTATGCAGATGATACAGCAATGATGTCAGTCTGCGTTTCACCCAAAAATTCTGATTTTTCAAATAACCGAGAAAACTAGCGGTCGTCAGAATTTGAAGTTACTTCTAGTTTTACGCCTTATTTTTTAGGTACAGTTATCGTAAAATAAAATTTGCCAATTTTTTTTTAGGAGGAAACCAAAGTGCGGTGAAACGATTAACATTAACAACTATTGTATTTCTCTTGCATTAGAAGTATTTGCAGTAAACTGTTTAAACTTTGTGTTGATAACCAGGTGAGATTTTTTCCGTTTACCAACAGGAAGTCAGCGTTTTTTTTCGTACACCCAAGACACTGCAACATCTCATGTGATTTCTCTACACAGATGTGTCGGTCATGACCGTTGGCTGTGAACCGAACCTCAGTTGGGTTTCTTCTTCACGCATCTTATTCTGGTTAAGAGGCAAATAACCTGTTTTGGGAATTTCGTTTTATGTGATTTTTTTTTTTTTTTTTTGACAGGAACTCAAAAGAGATTTCGTAGTTTTTAAGAAACGTGTGTTGCATTCATGTGTTCCTGAAGAGTTAAATGAAGGGTTGACTGCGGTGTGTGTGTGTGTTTTGGCGT
This sequence comes from Cynoglossus semilaevis, assembly GCF_000523025.1. NCBI lineage: Eukaryota > Metazoa > Chordata > Actinopteri > Pleuronectiformes > Cynoglossidae > Cynoglossus > Cynoglossus semilaevis. The sequence goes on along the minus strand of NW_007585158.1, from coordinate 39,720 downwards.
GTTCACGTGTCCAGAGAGCAGCTTTTACCCGTGAGGGTCGTCTTTGTGCACGTCGGTGCGACAGTGTTTAACTATCGGAGTAATGAAGAGGATCTATTCCGTGGCAGATATTTTTCTTTTACTGATCACCGGTCGCTGTTTCTATCAAATCTTAAATCATCCGTCACTGTTTTTGATTGGTCCTTTTTGTATTTCATTCCTGATGGTGTTTCCTTTACTTTGTTATTCCATAATGATCTCATGCAGGTTTTTTGAAGTCTTGGTTTGACACTGTGTCCTGCAGCACATGTTTGAAGACTTAATTTAAAACAAATAAAGGGATGTATGTTATTAATCTTTTCAGTGTTTTTTTTACCTGTTTATTGCGTTTCCTCTTGTACTCCATTAATAAGTTTTAGAGTAAATGTAGATTTTTCACAGCAACTATGAATGTTTTTTCAGCCATTTTGGGCTGATCTGCTCATTTTATATATAAATTCAAATTTAACACTGATTTGCACTGATATTTTAAATTTATCTGTCACTTAAAATACAGTATAACGTTCACGTACGTATGTTTATTCTATTTTTTATATTCTATACTTATGTATAGAATGCTGTATTCTTAGGCTGTTTCTAGTTATAGCGATATTCCATAAGTTTCCACGTAGTCAGTTGGCGCCGAACGTCTTAAAACATGAACGAAAACCTGAAGAAATCGAGTTTCTTACTTCTGAAATCTTTAAAAATATATATCGTCATAATATTGATTTAATAACACATAATAACACAAAATGTTTCCGTAGACATTAACAGGCAGTTTAAGACTGTTTAGCTTGAGGCGGAACACTAGCGGGAGCGCTCGGAATTCAACAGGACTCTTTTGAGAGTTGCACCAACGTTTCCCTACGTTACACTTTAGCTCTACACCCTTCGTTCTGCTCCACTGTTGCTCCTTTTATCCGAATGTTGACAGTATAAGCAGCGTGTTTGTTTTTTTTTACTCAAGTACGGATGTGTCAAAGTCAGTTTGCTGAATAACGAGCTTTTCCCGGAGGTACGTAAGACTTTATTACGTCCGGATTAGACAGTTAACCTTTTCCATCCATTTCCTCTCTGCTTTTGTCACAGTAAATATTTTCCGTTAACCCAAACCGTATTGGGGTTAATTTAGCGTCATAATTGTTACATCGATATCCATAAATAACTTCTACTGTCTGTATTTCATCAACTTCTCCTTTCGACTCTGCTGCCTCCGAGGCTGTGTGTTTACGTTAGAGCTTTCGTCCAATCAGATTTCAGCATTCACTTGTTACCAGGGTAAAACAAATCTTCCCCCCAAGGAGTGTAGTTAAATTAAATTTTTGTGTTTTCTTTTACATTAACACTCGAAACACGATTTTAAAGTGATTAAAATTATTAATTGACACCGGTTTAAAAGTTCACCCCAGTGCTAATATTACACTATAGCAATAATATAAAGTACCACGCGAAAGTTAAGGTGGAAGTATGAGTTTACTGTATTTTATTCCGAGTTATTCCCAATTTTTCAACAATATTTTAAAGTTTTCCAACAATATTTTAAAGGTTTTCAACAATATTTTAAAGGTTTTCAACAATATTTTAACCACAGAAGGCACGTCTTTTTTTTTTATTTTTTTAAGGAAAATATCGCGACCAGGTTGCTTAACCTGCTTATCCAGGGGACATTTAATGTCGTCGAGAAGGAGCTGTTTCTCTATTTTGCTTTATTTGTTTAAATATGTAATTCAAATAGTATAGTATAGAGTGTGTAGTAAACCACATAAAACGATAGCAATGAATGTAAATCCATTGCATATGATTGTAGTAGTCAGTAAAGTGACATACAGTACACATGTAAAACAGAATAAAATGGTGTGTCATGACCATTATTATTGAATTGAAATACTTGACCACAGTTATTTATTTTTTACCATTAAAAAACATTACATTGTCACCTGCAACTTTATTATTCATTTGACCAGGAGGGATTGCTATTTGAAAAAAAAAAAAGTAATGTAAAATGTAAAAAAAAAGTAAAATCTATCTGTGTTTTGTTTTTTTCAACTTTTCTTTTTATCTCTCTGCTGCTGTGACCTGCATTTTCTCGGGTTGGAAGAATAAAGCCTTATCTAATGAAAAAGAGAAATCTTTTTTTTTTATTTCTCAGCCGTCTGGACATTGTTAATGAAACTAAATGTGTGTTTATGTGGCAGGAGGAGGACACGCAGAGATGGAATTTTGGACCGAGGAGGGAGACGCAAGACTTTTTTTTTTTCAAAAGTACACCAGTAAGTCCTCAAGTCAAATAAATTGGGAATAACATAGAGATTAATTATTCAAAAGGAAGGAAAATCTGGGATTGGACTGAACTTTGTGACTTTGCTGAGGACAAAGATGGATTTGACGTAAATGTACAGAGTTGTTTAAAAACATACTGGGAGAAAAATATAGTAGAAATGAATCGTTCAGAACTTCGTAAGTTACTTTTGGTCTCATATCCTCAAAACTTAAATTCACGTTTAAGTTTTTAAGCGGCATAACTTCATACAGCAGATTAACGACCTAAAATCCTAAATCTGCGACGATGCCCAAAATTACTCAGCTTGAGAGACAACGTATAATCTTGATGGACCAACAGAATGTTTCCCAAACAGCTATTAGTCAGAAACTTGGAATATCGCGATGTGGCGTACAGGCAATCATCAAGAAGTTCAAAGAAACGGGAAAACTGGAGGACAGGAAACGAAGCGGCCGACCGAAAAAACTGTCCAAGTCTGATGTGAAGTATCTCAAAGTATCTTTGTCAAGAAACGGAAAGAAATCCAACAAAGTCCTAGCGCAAGAGCTCAGAAATGCATCGGGCCCCTCGGTGCATCCGTCGACCGTTCGACGAAGCCTCATCAGAAATGGACTGAATGGAACAGTTGCGGCTGAAATGCCGTCGACTGAGGAGGGGGACGAGGAAGGAGTGGCTCAAACGTGCAACATCAAAGAAGAACCGGACCTCGGTTTGGACAAAAGTCATGGGGAATGACGATCGGTAGAGGAACTGTAGAACGTCCTTCAACATCTGCTTGGTAAAACCAACAGGAGGCTCTGTATTGATTTGGTGCTGCATTTCAGTAGTGGAGTATACCTCCCCCTATACAGTGACATGATGTAACAGCGTTTGTAAAGGACCATATCGACATTTTGACCGTATTCATGAACCCGCTGAAAGTGAAAAACGGACACGTAATCAGGGGGAAAAAAAAGGATGGGATATTAACAGCACTGGATTCGTTCCCAAAGACTGGACTTAAACTCTGCCAACGAACTCAACAGCTGTACAGAGAAAAGGAAATGATGTCACTGAGACTCTTTATTGGTTGTTTTTTATTTTGAATTTTATTCAAAATTAGGTGCTCCACAGTGACGTTAATAATGGTCTAATAAATCATTTTCAACTTGAACTTTAGTTCAAAATATTATTACATATTTTTACAAGGAAAAATTCTTACCCTAATAAAAAAAATTTAAATAAATATTAAATAAATAAAACCCCCCCCCCCCCAAAAAAAAAAATTCTTGCGACCCACCTGAGGGTCGCGACCCAGTCTTTGGGAAACAATGTTCATAAACAACACTTCAATTTTAAGGCGTATGAGGATTTTTGAATAAAAGTCTCTGTTAGCGATAACTCACCAATCCCCAATAAAACAGAGATACAATAGTATTAAACATTGTTTCCCAACCTTTTTTGAGCGATGGCACATATATATCATCAGGAAAAACCCCACGACACACCACCGACAAATATCTCACAAAAAATATATAATGAAATATAATAATCTTCTGGTTTAAATGACTTCATAATTGACTAGAAACAGTGATAAACTGGCAGGAATTGAAGAAAGACACTTCTTCAAGATCTTTTTAGTTTTGATAGCCGTCTTCTGCCACCTAGCGGAAGAGGATTGAATTGCTCTGCCGGTCACGCATTGACGAACAAAGAAAAAAAATATTTTGCGATAAATAAATAATAGTTTTGGGACCAATTAAGTGACGATGATCTCTCACGGCACACTAGTGGGCCACGGCACAGAGGTTGGGAATCACTGGTGTAGAAGATAGGCGTGTGGACTTAGCCTTTATATGTTCGCTGAAGTTCTTATCTCACGCTCCAGGCTGAGTTCTTGGATGTGGACTCACATTCATATGTACAGTACAAGCTAACAGTGGCTTTGGATGGAGAGTAATGTTCGCAAACCCGCATCTTTAACCTCCAATTATCCGCTTAGCCAAAGAGTAATGGCGCAGCGCTTGTTCCTTCCTCACCTCCGACTCTGAGATTTCAGCTCCCAAATCCGGAATAATTTGTCTGCATGTGTTTTCCTCGCGCTCCGCCTCTCACCTCTCGCTCTCACATGACTCCGCGGTAATGTAGCAGTATTTACTTCCACCGCCTCCACCTTGACCCGCATCACTATCTTTGGAATAAACTAGGCACATCTGTTCCTGCTCACCCTCCTCACCTCTCACCCCCTCCTTCCCCCCCCTGCCCCCACATCAGGATAATGTAGATGCATCTATTATTGCAGTAGTGCTGCTGTCGCCGTCCTGCTTTGAGAATAATGTAGCAGCACGTAGCGCCCTCACCCCGCCCTCTACCGCTCCTTATCGCAGCCTGGTTGTTGTAGGTGAAGGTTTTCTGTAGTCGCGTTGAAGTTTGTCCGGAGCGTCTTCACCGGCCGCTTCAACGTCCTCTAGCGGCGGTGGCGGCGGCAAATTCAGTGTAGGGTCTGAAACACGCACCCCAGCAACAACAGCAGCGGCAGATAACAGTGTTGTTGCAGTGTAACCCGGGGGCTTTTATTTATCATATCTCCAAATGTAGCTGTTGTGCCGTGGTCAGGATACAGTGACCTTAGTTGATCAACAGCCCCCCTAGGCCGCCTGATAAGAGGGCTAATATAACAGCGCGCAAGGAAGAGGCAGTACTGTAATTATTTCAGTGCTGTCAGAGGGAGGAGCGGGGCAGAAGGCTGCGCTCCCACCCCCCACCCCTCCTCCTCCAGCAGCACTGATTCAAATCTGAAGGGAAACTAAAAAAAAAGATGGCCAATACAACAACACCAGGGATGCCAGTGAGACACATATCAGCGACACCCCTGAAATTAAACCAGTTTGTCATGCACGGCTCTGACACACACACACACACACACACATCTTACAGCCCACACAGGGAGTAATCCTTCCTCGCAGTATCGTACGCGCAGGTATTTAGGATTCACGGAGCAAGGGACGGAATCGATGTTCAGCTGTTCAAAATTTACACCCGAACACAACGGGAATTAATGGTAAAAGTGTAAAAAAAAAAAAATCAGAGATGGAAACCAAAGTCGTTCATGCTCAGGAAAAACAGGCAAATCGTACGGTTTCGCAATTTTTTTACGTGTACAAATATGAGGTTCGATTCTTCAGGCGTACTTACAGGAGGAGGCAGTAAAGTTGCCGACGTCTGTCGTTACGATAGAAATCAAATGTCGGCAGCCTAACAACGTGCCTTTAGATGGGATTTCGCAAAAATATGTAAACCTGATCAAATCTGAATTAGGATTAGGATTAGGATCAGTTAGAGGAAGGGTAACCCACTCGTCACGCAGTAAAACCTAGTACCGAGTACTGTCCAAAAGTATTAGATGGATGCGTTCATTTACCAACTATTTGGAGATATCGATAATTATTAATTAATTTTTGGGATTATAATTAATTAAGACGTGTTTTTAGCTGGATATAGTATCTGCGATCAATTCCCGTCTGTTCTACTTCTTTGATTCTCTCCGATTTCCTCCAATATTTTCTCTTTACCCTGTGTTGTCCTCACCTTTGCCCTGACGCTTCTCTCGCCTCAGTTTCCACCGTCCTGTTGTCGTCGCCGCGTCTCGTCACGTTTTGTTCGCTCCAACCTCGACGCAAACGGTCTCTCAAAACCAGACGTAACGAAGCGCGCCTCCCCTTGTCACCGTTGGTAGATTTACGACGTACTCCGGTGGTTTTCGACAGAAACTCTTCAGAGCTGGATATAGTATCTGCGATCAATTCCCGTCTGTTCTACTTCTTTGATTCTCTCCGATTTCCTCCAATATTTTCTCTTTACCCTGTGTTGTCCTCACCTTTGCCCTGACGCTTCTCTCGCCTCAGTTTCCACCGTCCTGTTGTCGTCGCCGCGTCTCGTCACGTTTTGTTCGCTCCAACCTCGACGCAAACGGTCTCTCAAAACCAGACGTAACGAAGCGCGCCTCCCCTTGTCACCGTTGGTAGATTTACGACGTACTCCGGTGGTTTTCGACAGAAACTCTTCAGTCATGCCTGTGTGTGTGTGTGTGTGTGTGACCTTAGAAGAAACAAACCCTCGGTGTGACATTGCGATACGGGCTCCGAGTGTGTATAATTGTTAAGAAAGTAAAAGAGAAAAACAAAACAAAAAGTGCCAATTGTGGAGTTATTGTGAAGTTGGGATTATGTACGATCCTGTCGGCCTCCGTGATAGATGGCGCCATACCCAGCTTTCCTGATTTCGCAAATTTCTATGAAATGTGTCCCGAGTTCATGAAGAACAGATAAGAGGCCGGGAGAGGCTCGCTGCCCGCTAACAATTTATCAATTTCTTTCTCTTATCTGCTGATAAAGGTTCCCCATCTCTTCTCACTCCTCCTTCTTTACTTCCTTCTCCCTTCTCTCATTTCCTATCCTCGGTTTGTATCTGGTCACCTCCTAACTTCCATCCTCTGTTCCTTCGTCTGATTTCTGTTCCAGTCGTACTCGTACCTTCTACCTCCTCACGGGTCAGTTTTCTTCATCTACCGGTGCAGCTGCGCTTTAGTTTCACAGGTAAGAGTAGTCGCTGTCAACGGATTCCAGAGTGGTGGTGGACTTCGCTCGGATCGGAAGGTCGTCAGGTTCAAATCGGATCCGATGATTGGCGTTGTCATTGAGAAAAGTACGGTCCTGTCCACGGATACGTCGAACGTTGTTAACGACCGGGTTCTTTGTGGAAATAATTTTTAAATATCTTGCAGTTTGAATCTAGGATTTTTTATCGTCGCAGGGTGGAGTAGCGGTTAGCACATTCGATTGATAGCAATGAGGTCACCAGATCGAACCCTGGTGGTGATTGATGGCGATTCAAAGAAAGGTGGTGTCACGGTGATATTCTCAACGCTACAACAAACAATACAATACAGACGTTTACAGACACATACTGCACACTGGGACACACGGTGGCAGGTGTGGTTACTGCACTGCTAATCGGTTTTCCCCAAGAACTGGGTTTCCCACCCCCCCAACAACACGTAGAGTAGTGACCCGATTGATCAGACGCTATAAAGTGATAGAAACTAAGAAGAGTTTTTACAAGTTGTAAATATTTTATTCTTGTTAGCCGCGACCTAAAAATCCTACCACCCAAAAGATACTTCAGTAGTACTATATAAACAAAGTGCCTCAGATGAATCCTAGTATTTTGGCGTACTATTCTGCAGTGTCCAGTCACCGCTGACTCCTAGACCAGACTCTGAGACCGGACTCTGACGCCCCCCCGCCACCACCGACGCTTCCGGTAAAACTGCCGCTGCTGTTTGTCTGGCTGAGACACTAAATCTTCTTCCAGACACTTCAACCCCCCCCTTTTTTTTAAAGATCCCTGAAAACAACATTGATTGTTTCCCACAACGACTTCCTGTCACCGGGCTAATGATTATGCAGGTGCGCCACAACCTTTCCGTTTGACCCTCGGTTCCCATAGGGGCGGACGGTGACATGGCGGCTGTTGTCAGGCCGACAGGCGACCGACATGCTCCCCTATTTGCCCCCCCACCCCCGCCCAACCTCTGTCCTGCCCCATCCCCACACCCCCTCCCCTGACTCTTGTCCTTGTGGTCAGTCTGGCCTTTTCCTCGGTGATGAAGGAGAACGAGATTGTAACCCCCTGCCGCTGCCGTTAACATTAACGAGCATTAATGAAAAAGAAAACGTAATTGATAGTGTGTTTTGACACACACATGAATTTTTAAAAACGAAATAAAACTGTACGAAAAGACATTCAAATCACATAGTTTTGTTAAACTAAAATAAGTAGTGCGTTTTTGACTACAGTGAATCCTACGTCACGTAAACATTTTCGGAATAAAAAACAAACAATGGCCGATTTAACGTTTTACATCACGAGGTCGTCAACAAATAAAAATGAATTTTTAACGTCAGTAATGTGAAGTCTCAGGTTTTCTTTTTTTTTTTTTTGAAGCCCGTGTCACAGCTGTGCTTCCCTCCACCGACAGTTTTTTCCTGCGTGAGGATTGGCCGTCTGCCGTCTTGCTGACAGTGAACCTTCTTCATCATATTTTTCTCTTTTCTTTCGGCTCCTCCGCCTCCTCTTCTTCTCCGAATCATTTTTCCTTTCATACCAAGTTTTTTTTTCTTTCCCTTCCCTTCCCCTTCACCTCTCTCCCTTTGCTCTGCCGCTGGACTTTATTTGACAGGAAATATTCCAGCCGATGTGGCCGTGGTTGTAGATCTCACGCCGTGGCAGACGCCATCGATCGGGACGATTTGCATACATAAATCTATTGGCTATCTGACACTTGCCAATACTCCGGGGCAGCGGGGAGCGGCGGTGCTGAGTCGGCCAGGTCACATTATCATTGGTGATGGAGGTTTGATGAAGTGTGACAGCGCCGCGGCCGCAACAGCTGCTGACTGACTAACTCACAGCCCCCCCCGTAGGGAACGGAACGCCAAGTTAACTAGCAGCGTCAGGACGGGTTTACGATCCTGTAGGAATAATTACAGGATGTTGTCGGTTTTATCTTTGCCACGTTTTTCTCGAGACATTCAGCTTCAAAAAAAATTTCAAGTTGCTGATTTTTCTGTAGTGGTGGCTTAGTGGTTAAGGAAGCGGACTATGAGGCTGAAAGGTTTCAGGTTCGAGGCACTTTGGCCCAGAGGCAATGTCTCTGTCGTTGGTGTGGAACTCCAGGTTTGACCTCCTGGGGAAGTTCGAATCCCGGTTAGGGCGGTTAATACCTTCCAGTGGACTCACCACCCGCAGGAAGGTTTGAGGGGTTGTTATGGTGCAATGTGATTTGGGTGGCGACTGCTGCCCCCGCGACCCGGTAACGGATAAGCGGATGAAAATGGATGGATGGATGGATGTTTACGATGCATCTGATATATTTTTCCTGTTTCCCCTTAGGCTGGGACAGTGACCTTTGAAGCATTCTATTGCTGGTTCACCTGCTTCCCCCTACCTCCAAAGGACGCAGTAAGATTGCTAAAATCAGCTCATGTCAAGCTGGATTGATGGTTGGAGGGGTTTCGGGGTCGAGTCCACCAGCTGCCAAGTTACCACTGAGGTGCTCTGAGCAAGGCACCGGCCCGACACCCTGTTTCTTGGGTGCGTGTCCACAATGACAAAGAGTTCACTTTCACTTTCACTTTCAAATGTTGTCCAAGTCGGAAAAAACCTGGTGACATGAATCGGCAGCGCTAGTCTGAAGACCCTTATGGTTTTAAGACCACCACCCCCCTACCTTATCACCAAGGGTACCCCCCCCCCCCCCCCCCCCCACTCGC
>NW_007585158.1:28812-29977 GCF_000523025.1 Cynoglossus semilaevis | reverse complement strand
ACCCCCTCTCTCATATCTATAAGTTCCCCCCCCCCCCCCCCCCCACCCTACCATCGGGTCTCACCCTTTTCAATGTATCCTACGGTGCTGTGCAATAGTTTTAGGCATGTATAACATTTTTTTTCTATTACTATAAAAGCAAATTTAAAGAACAAGAAGTCCATTCTATGAATCATCACTCTGGGTCAATTGTCTGGGCCAGAGCGCCCCCTTTGGCCAATGGTTTGCTATAGTTTTCCTTTTTCTATGGCAGACCATAGTTTGACAAACCTTTTTAAAGAAAACGATCAAACCTTGTCTGTTAATACTCTAGTTCCATAGCGTAGCGGTTAGCACGTTTGCCTCACAACCAGCGTGTAGAGAGTTCTGGGTTCAATTCCCAGAGTATATCTGCTAACAAGAATTTCCCAAAATATGGCATCGATATAGTTCAAGTTATTATTATTGTTGTTAAGACTAGCGCGCTGCCGATATTTGTTTAAATTTTTTTGTTACTCCACCTACTGGTGACCGCCTTCAGGGACATTAAAATTAAAAAAATAAAAATGCCCTAATAAAAAGCGTAGTTCTTTTTTTGGGGGTCTTTTTTTCTGTGTAATCTGTATTTGTGTGTGTGTGAGACAGAGAGAGAGAGAGAGAGAGAGAAGAAGGAGAAACAGCTCCCTTGGTTTCTTTGTTTCGGTCAGAGGGAAAGGTCAACGTAGCAGCAAGAATTAATTGAAGAGTGAGAGAGCACAGCTGGTTCTGTCAGACCAGCTGTGAGTTGTGTGTGTGTGTGTGTGTAGTGTGTGTATGTGTGTACGTGTTATTTACGCCAGACAATTTCTAGCATTGTTACTGATCTGTTCTCAGACTTGAAATGTACGATTTAACTCTGCATCCTATTGGGTATCTCTGCTTTCGGACGCCATTAAAATAGTCGTCGTTTAATGGGTTTTTGAAAATATATTACTAATATTTATACTTCATTTTAATGTAGTAATACTCTTAAAATGTCGGGGCGACGATTTAATGTGGCTACAAATGATCATTATTGACTTCGCAAACCGAACTAAAAATAGCTAAAAGTTAGCTGCGAAAAAAAAACGTGTCAACTCGTCGTATTACTACGTGTACAGTATATGTGTGTGTGTGTGTGCGTGTGTGTGTGTGTCGTTGCCTTGGC
>NW_007585158.1:24469-28189 GCF_000523025.1 Cynoglossus semilaevis | reverse complement strand
GCGGACTTCGGTCCGGAAGGCCCCAGGTTCGAATCCACCAACTGCCAGGTTGCCACTGAGATGCACTGAGCATGGCATCGTCCTCAAGCACTGCTCCCCGGGCGCTGACCACGGCTGCCCACTGTTCACTTGGTGATGGGTTAAATGCAGAGGTTAAATTTCGTTGTGCATGGTGTGCTGTGCTGTGCTGTGTCACAATGACAAATAAAGATAAGTTAAGTTAAGTTAAGGTGGCTTGGGCATTGACATCGCATGCCCCCCGGACGCCTCCCTCGGGAGGTGCTCGGGTGCCGTCCCTCTGGGAAGAGACCTAGGGGAAGACCTAGGACATGCTGGAGCGACTACGTCGCTCGGCTGGCCTGGGAACGCCTTGGGGTCCCCCCAGAAGAGCTGGAGGAAGTGTCGAGGGAGAGGGAAGTCTGGGTGTCTCTACTCAGACTGTTGCCCCCGCGACCCGGCCCCGGATAAGCGGTTGAAGATGGATGGGTGTCCTGACATGACAGGAATCTAAAAGGACACTCCTTCAAACCTGTGGTTTACAACGAATTTGTGCGTGCAGTGCAGTCCTTCAACTTATAGAGGGCGCTTTAACCTCGACAGGGCTCTGGGCCTACATCCATGTCTGTTAAGTCTGCTGCGGAGGTGAAGTAAAGTGAGGGGGCGTGGTCAATGGTTAATGGTTAATGGTCTGTTGAGGCATGTGCATCTATCGTCTGTTGCCTATGGTCATAGTTGAAATTACATGTTTTGGCCAACAGGTGGTAGGTGGGCACGGCCTGGTACGGTGAGCAAAAAGTCAGTAAAAAGGCTCAAATATACGGTTCTAGATTTATCCATCCATTCATCCAACCATCCATTCATTCATCCATTCATCCATTCATTCATCCATCCATTCATCCATCCAACCATCCATTCATTCATCCATCCATCCAACCATCCATTCATTCATCCATCCAACCATCCATTCATTCATACATTCATTCATCCATCCATACATTCATTCATCCATCCATATATTCATTCATACATACATACATCCATCCATCATCCAACCATCCATCCAACTATCCATTCATTCATCCAACCATCCATCATCCACCCATTCATCCATCTATCCATCCAACCATCTATTCATCTATCTATCCATTCATTCATCCAACCATCCATCATCCACCCATTCATCCATCTATCCATCCAACCTTCTATTCCTCTATCTATCCATCCATTCATCCAACCATCCATTCATTCATCCATTCATCCATTCATTCATCCATTCATTCATCCATTCATTCATCCATTCATCCATTCATTCATCCATCAATTCATTCATCCATCAAGTCATTCCCCCATCCAACCATTCATCCATCTATCCATCCAACCATCTATTCATCTATCTATCCATTCATTCATCCAACCATCCATTCATTCATTCATCCATCAATTCATTCATCCATCAAGTCATTCACCCATCCAACCATTCATCCATCTATCCATCCAACCATCTATTCATCTATCTATCCATTCATTCATCCAACCATCCATCATCCATCCATTCATCCATCCAACCATTCATTAATCCATCCAACATCCATCTACCCATTCATCCATCCAACCATTCATCCAACCACCCATCATCCATCCATCCAGTTATTCATCATCCATCCATTCATCATCCATCCATCATCCATTCATTCATCATCCATCCATTCATCCATCCATCCATCCATCATCCATCCATCCATCCATCCATTCATTCATTCATTCATCATCCAAACATTCATTCAACCATCTCCACTGTCAGATATTTCTCCAGACACGAGGAAAGAAGAGAGAGAAAGAAATTGAGAGAACGACGATTGTAGAAAGTTTAGTAAGTGACGCTGAGAGACTTCTAAACAGCTCTCTCTCTCTCTCTCTCTCTCTGGAGTTCACCTCAGTCTGCCGTTCTCAGGACAGAACAGGGCGAACAACAGGTAAAGATTTGTGACCAATTAAATTTAGTTTGTCTTGTATTTCTAACTGTTTTTGCGTCGTGTCTCAGAGGGTGGTGTATCGAGAAAGGCTAACTGAAGGTGATACAGATCCACCGATAGTCACATATTTTGATGAGGAGCACCTGTCGTACATAGTCCAGAGATTACAGGCACATTTAGTACAGCCAACAAACTTCAGTGCGCCACCTAGTGTTCGTACAGACTTTCAAAATTCAAAACGTCAGAATGGCGGATGGACAAAGTTTGTAGGATGACGTGTCCAAATGCAGTACAGCATTGTTTCCCAAAGAGTGGGTCGTGACCCTCAGGTGGGTCGCAAGAGATTTTTTTTTTTGGGATTGTCTCGCATCATGTTTCCCAGGAGTTTACGAATAGTGTCTATTGACTTGAGTCGCGAAGGTTTATGACTTTTAAAATATGGGTCCCTGGAAAAAAGTTTCGGAAAAACTGGGGTAGAACATTGATGACCCAAAGACTGGGAGCGACCCTCAGGTGGGTCGCAAGAGATTTTTTTTTTTTTGGGTCGTCTCGCGTCACGTTTCTCTGGAGTTTACGAATAATGTCTATTGACTTGGGTCACGAAGGTGTAACGAACACTGCTCAGAAACTCCTGGTCGATTTTGCTTCTTCAGCTCACTTCTGTCTACGTTCCCGTCCCTATCTACTGTTTCACTTGTTCTCAACAGTTTTTTTTAACACTTTTGTTTGGTAGACTACAAACTCCGATGTTCTCCAGTCCTTCCGCTCCGCTCTGGGGGGGGGGGCTTATTAAGATTTCAAAGATATAAACGGAGTTGCGCGTATTGCTTTCCGAGAATCTGCCTTTAATAATTACAGCTCGGGATAACGTGCCGGGGCTAGAGCCTAATGGAAAACTAGATTTTTTTCACTGAATTAGAGTGAGGGGGGCAGATCCATATATTGACAAGCCATCAATGGGCCCCCGCAGATCAGGAGAAGAGCTTTGGACTTATCTGCGAGGACAGCGGCAAAGCGGGCCCTGATGCTCTGTGGCGTCTGGATACGCCGGCTTTAAGGACGATCAAACCTGTCTTCATTTCCAGAGCAGAACTGTGGAGAGAGAGGCTGAAGAGAAAGAGTAGAGTTACTCGCTCCTCCTCCTCCTCCTTCCTTTCCCCCATTCAGGACCTGAATCAAAATGTAAATGGCACAGCCTCTGAGGGGAGCCGGGGGCCCTGGGATCGGCTGGTATTGATTCTACGGAGTGAGTACAAGTCTTTATGTTTAACAACCAAATGTGTTTTCCCCTGACACTGGGTGACAGGAATTGCCCAGAGTTCAGCTGGCTTTAGCCTCGGTTGTGAATGACATTTCTTAATTTAGAGAGCGACTCGCTCTCACGGGCGTCGGCGACCCTCTCCCCGTGTGGCTCGGTGGGGTTTTCCCCCTCTTGTGTTTTTGACCTTTGGTTGACAAAAACAAAGAGTTCACGTCACGGAAAGCAGGACTTTTGCTCAACACAATTAGGCTTTTGAATTTCATTAACGCCGTTTATGGTCTATAAAGGAAAAGACCGTCTAATTTCGAGGGTTGGGGTCGTGTGTTTTTGGTAAATGAATCAAATTACATGCGTCAAAAGTTGGTTTGTCGTTAGCAAAGAAGTTGAACAGGAAGTAGTTTGTCAGCAAGGTTTGTTGACTTTCGGATACATTTTTTTTATCGCCTGGATTAGAGCGTCGGTGTGATCAGATCGTGAACAACAATG
>NW_007585158.1:18795-24285 GCF_000523025.1 Cynoglossus semilaevis | reverse complement strand
GAAAAAAGTTTTCGGAAACACTGGTGTCGAGTATTGTTTCCCAAAGGGGGGGTCGCGACCCTCAGGTGGGTCGCAAGAGTTTTTTTTTTTTGGGTCGTCTCGCATCATGTTTCCCAGGAGTTTACGAATAATGTCTATTGACTTGGGTCACGAAGGTGTAACGAACACTGCTCAGAAACTCCTGGTCGATTTTGCTTCTTCAGCTCACTTCTGTCTACGTTCCCGTCCCTATCTACTGTTTCACTTGTTCTCAACAGTTTTTTTTAACACTTTTGTTTGGTAGACTACAAACTCCGATGTTCTCCAGTCCTTCCGCTCCGCTCTGGGGGGGGGGGCTTATTAAGATTTCAAAGATATAAACGGAGTTGCGCGTATTGCTTTCCGAGAATCTGCCTTTAATAATTACAGCTCGGGATAACGTGCCGGGGCTAGAGCCTAATGGAAAACTCGATTTTTTTCACTGAATTAGAGTGAGGTGGGTGGGGGGGGCAGATCCATATATTGACAAGCCATCAATGGGCCCCCGCAGATCAGGAGAAGAGCTTTGGACTTATCTGCGAGGACAGCGGCAAAGCGGGCCCTGATGCTCTGTGGCGTCTGGATACGCCGGCTTTAAGGACGATCAAACCTGTCTTCATTTCCAGAGCAGAACTGTGGAGAGAGAGGCTGAAGAGAAAGAGTAGAGTTACTCGCTCCTCCTCCTCCTCCTTCCTTTCCCCCATTCAGGACCTGAATCAAAATGTAAATGGCACAGCCTCTGAGGGGAGCCGGGGGCCCTGGGATCGGCTGGTATTGATTCTACGGAGTGAGTACAAGTCTTTATGTTTAACAACCAAATGTGTTTTCCCCTGACACTGGGTGACAGGAATTGCCCAGAGTTCAGCTGGCTTTAGCCTCGGTTGTGAATGACATTTCTTAATTTAGAGAGCGACTCGCTCTCACGGGCGTCGGCGACCCTCTCCCCGTGTGGCTCGGTGGGGTTTTCCCCCTCTTGTGTTTTTGACCTTTGGTTGACAAAAACAAAGAGTTCACGTCACGGAAAGCAGGACTTTTGCTCAACACAATTAGGCTTTTGAATTTCATTAACGCCGTTTATGGTCTATAAAGGAAAAGACCGTCTAATTTCGAGGGTTGGGGTCGTGTGTTTTTGGTAAATGAATCAAATTACATGCGTCAAAAGTTGGTTTGTCGTTAGCAAAGAAGTTGAACAGGAAGTAGTTTGTCAGCAAGGTTTGTTGACTTTCGGATACATTTTTTTTATCGCCTGGATTAGAGCGTCGGTGTGATCAGATCGTGAACAACAATGACAAAACAAAACATTTTGCTGCAGGTACGGACACCAGAGCTAGCGTTAGCAACAACGTTGAAACGGAGAAGCCAGTTCAAATCCAAAAAGTCCTAACATGTAGTTCATTTAAAGCGTTGTTTGTAGAACAGTGGACCTTCCTCGTAGCTTCAGATAGTAGGTCTCATCACTGTTCTAGGGCAGAGGTGTCAAACATGC
Source organism: Cynoglossus semilaevis (assembly GCF_000523025.1). NCBI lineage: Eukaryota > Metazoa > Chordata > Actinopteri > Pleuronectiformes > Cynoglossidae > Cynoglossus > Cynoglossus semilaevis. Next base: position 22,781 of record NW_007585158.1, on the reverse strand, counting down.
GGCCCGTGGGCCAAAACTGGCCCGCTAGGTCGCTTTATAAACACTTTATGTGAAGTTTATTTTTATATATATTTTTTTGTAAAATTATATTGCATAAAATATGAATAAATAGTAATAAATATCTAATATCCATTTTCATCCGCTTATCCGTTACCGGGTCGCGGGGGCAGCAGTCGCCACCCAAATCACACTGCACCGTACCAACCACCCCGAACCCTCCATCGGGTGGGGAGGCCACTAGAAGGCGCCAGCCGCCCGGGATTCGATCTTGCCCAGGAGGTGAACCCTGGGGTTCCTCACCAATGACAGAAACGTCGCCCTCTGGGCCAATTGTTGTTATTTATAATTAATTAGGTTATGATTGTACTGGTCTGGCCCACTTGAAATCTCATGTGGTTGTATGTGGTTAGGGTTAGGGGTCAAGGGTTAAGGTTAGGGTTAGGGGTCAAGGGTTAGGGTTAGGTTAGGGATTTTGGTACGGTAATGGACTAACCCTAACTAATTAGTTAGGGTTAGACTAACCCTAACCCCCCCCCCTTCTTGAATCGCAACCTTAACGTGGTGGAGGGGTTTGAGTATCCGAATAAACCTAGGAGCTATGTTGTCGGGGGTTTAACGCCCCTGGTAGGGTCTCCCAAGGCAAACGGGTCCTAGGCGACGGATCAGACAAATAGCGGTTCAAATAGTGGTTCAAACCCCCCCCTCGGTGGAAAGGCGCCGGGGGTGGATGAGATACGCCCTGAGTATCTTAAGTCTCTGGATGTTGTGGGGTTGTCTTGGCTGACACGCCTCTACAGCATCGCGTGGCAGTCGGGGACAGTACCTCTGGACTGGCAGACCGGGGTGGTGGTACCTCTTTTCAAAAAAGGGGACCGGAGGGTGTGTTCCAACTATCGGGGGATCACACTCCTCAGCCTCCCGGGAAAAGTCTATTCCAGAGTACTGGAGAGGAAAATCCGGCCGATAGTCGAACCTCGGATTCAAGAGGAACAATGCGGTTTTCGTCCTGGTCGTGGAACACTGGACCAGCTCTATACCCTTCAGAGGGTGCTTGAGGGTTCATGGGAGTTTGCCCAACCGGTCCACATGTGTTTTGTGGACTTGGAAAAGGCTTTCGATCGTGTCCCTCGTGGTATCCTGTGGGGGGTGCTTCGAGAGTATGGGGTTGGGGGCCCTCTTTTAAGGGCTGTCCAGTCCCTGTACGATCGGAGTAGGAGCTTGGTTCGCATTGCCGGCAGTAAGTCGGACCTGTTCCCGGTGCATGTGGGACTACGACAGGGCTGCCCTTTGTCACCGGTTCTGTTCATTATTTTCATGGACAGAATTTCTAGGCGCAGCCAGGTGTCGGGTGGGGTCCAGTTCGGTAGCCACCGGATTTCATCTCTGCTTTTTGCAGATGATGTGGTGTTGTTGGCTTCTTCGAACCAGGACCTGCAGCATGCACTGGGGCGGTTTGCAGTAGAGTGTAACGCAGCTGGGATGAAAATTAGCACCTCTAAGTCCGAGGCCATGGTTCTCGACCGGAAAAAGGTGGTATGCACCCTTCGGGTCGGGGATGAAGTCCTGCCTCAGGTGGAGGAGTTCAAATATCTGGGGGTCTTGTTCACGAGTGACGGTAGAATCGAGCGTGAGATTGACAGGCGGATCGGTGCTGCGGCCGCAGTAATGCGGTCGCTGTATCGGTCCGTTGTGGTGAAGAAGGAGCTGAGCCGAAAAGCGAAGCTCTCAATTTACCGGTCAATCTACGTTCCTACCCTCACCTATGGTCATGAGCTTTGGGTCATGACCGAAAGAACGAGATCCCGGATACAAGCGGCTGAAATGAGCTTTCTCCGCAGGGTGGCAGAGCGCTCCCTTAGAGATAGGGATAGATCTGTCACACGAGAGGAGCTCGAAGTAGAGCCGGTGCACCTCCACATCGAGAGGAGTCAGCTGAGGTGGCTTGGGCATTTACATTGCATGCCCCCCGGACGCCTCCCTCGGGGAAGACCTAGGACACGCTGGAGCGACTACGTCGCTCGGCTGGCCTGGGAACGCCTTGGGGTCCCCCCAGAAGAGCTGAAGGAAGTGTCGAGGGAGAGGGAAGTCTGGGTGTCCCTGCTCAGGCTGTTGCCCCCGCGACCCGGCCCCGAATAAGCGGTTGATGATGGATGGATGGATGGATAACCCTAACCCGTGAACCAGAATAAGTTTGACTTTGATTTTTGTAGAATTTTCCCCAGAAGAGAAACACGTTTTTTCACGATTGCTGTGGTCCAGAAAAACACATCATAGACAGGACTCACTTTATGTTTTCCTTTTTGAAAGCTACAAGAGGTATTTTGTGCTCCTGCTGTGTGTGTGTGTTAGTGTGTGTTTTGGTTAGTAAGATTTTTTTTGTTGTGTGAGCCGCGCTGAGCTGATTCAGCTGACTGATCCATCCATCATCAGCTTGTAGACTTTCGGTTCCCGCTCCTCAAACTTGGTTTTTGTTTGGGAACCATCCATCATATCTGTGAGCACGACATAGTGACCAGAAGACACATAATCACAGAGGGACAATCAGGGGCCAAAGTCCAGGAAACACCAGGAAACAACCAGGTCCAAACCACGGACACACAGAGAGGGAGAAGAAACCTCTGTCTTTTGTAGTGGAAAGGAATCTCACCAAACACTTTTTTTAATCGACTTCATTTTTTTAAATATTACATTTCGACTAAAAAAAAAAGAAACTAGAAACAAAACTTCATGTTTTATTGGCGAATGTCATTAAAAAAAAAACAGCACTAAAACAGGTTCAACAGGAGGTCCGCGGCTCATAGGGTGTCCGTCGGTAAGTCTACGACTGGCAGGCTGATTGACGGAATTGTCAAACGGATCATTGAGGACGACGACTGAAACTTACTTTTACAAAAACTGTATTCATATACTGCAGTATTTAAGTCTTTACTTAATCCCTCGCTACTTCGCGGTTCATCTTGCGCGGATCCACGACTTTGCGGGTTTTTGAAAACGGTATATATAAAATATACCGTATCTCGGATTTGGATCTGCGAGAGATGTCACAGGAACGGGACGACGATACGGTTCGATCGGTCCAATTTTGCGACAAAATCGACTGCCCACAAGCTACTCTTCGACCGGGAAACAGAAGCAGCGGAAGCGACTGCCGATCGCAATGTTTTTGCAGCCTGCTACTACTACGGATACACCTTCGGAAACCGTGGAAGAAGTGCCCCAAGAAACGGCACCACCCTGTGGAGAGACATAAAATCAATCATCGGCTGTGCCGTAAAAGTCATCGTCACCTTCCTCGTCATCATTTTACTGCGCATATATATGGTGTCACTACTTCACGGAAATTCAATTCTTGCGGCAGGGCCTTGGAACCGATCTACCGCGGTAAACCATGGACCGCTGTATTTCGTACTTAATACTTTAACTTTACAATTTAGACGGAATTGATTGGATTAAATCAGATCAGATTGGAATTTTTTGAAAGCTCCTTTTGTCCAAGGCGACAACAGCAGCGCCCCCTGTACTTCAGGAGCTGTAACTGATTGGAGTGTGGCGTCGACTACTGTTAGCGTCTTTAATTAATTGTAGACATTTTGAGAAAAAAAGTTTCAACTTGGAGACATCGCATGTGAACCAATGACAGGCCAAACCTCTCTCACCCTCTCTATCTCTCTCTCTCACCCCCTCCCTCCCACATCTGTGCGCTCAATGCTACAAATGATGTGATTATGATATATCATGTTCGAGAAACTCTTTGTTTTGCTGTAAAAGAAAGAAATCAATACCAGGGCGGTGTTGCAGCCATGAGGGGCCCCTGGTATCTCCCCTGGACTGACCAGGTAAGGGTTAGGCCCAGGTGGGGCACGGGGAGTGGGGCGGGGGTGGGGGGAGTGCTCAGAAATGCTGATTCCACATATAGCCTGACAGTGATACATGCCTCAGCCTCCGCGTTCAGCCGGTCCGGTACCTGAGGGTCCGGCCGAGGAAGA
>NW_007585158.1:13983-18760 GCF_000523025.1 Cynoglossus semilaevis | reverse complement strand
GACGAGGGAGTTGAAGAGAGGCTGAGGATATTCTGTAAAGGGGGCGGGGCCAGGGGGGAGAGGAGTCTGGGTTTGGCTGCAGCATCCGTCTATAGTAAATATGGAGTGTGTTTACTACTAGGGGGAGGGGTCTATGTTTCCTTGTAGGGGGTCTGTTCTAGTCTTTGTTGACCAGATGGAAATCTAACCCTCAACCGTAGGACAACTCTAAATACAATAGAGTTCAACAAAACCGTGTTCTAACTTCAGGAGGAAGGTACTGGTACCAGGTACTGGTATTAGACTGGTTCATGGTCCAACACCAGTCCAAATGTGGTCTTAAACCAGGGCTGTCAAACTCATTTCCACCAGGGGGCCACATCAGCAATACAGTTGCCCTTGAAGGGGCTGGTTGTAACCGGAAGACTGTATAGCTCAGATCAGGGGTCCCCAACTCCCGGTCCGTGGACCTCGCTACTGGTCTGTAGTAACTGGCCGACCAGGTACATGTTTCTGCGATTGATTATTATTTGATTATTTAATTGTTTAGGTTAAGAAACTCTGCTCCACCGACTATACTAAATGCTTTTTTTTTCGTGCGGGCCGCATGAAAAGGCTTGGCGGTCCGCATTTGGCCCCCGGGCCTTGGGTTTGACATGTGTGTCTTAGACTGTGGATTATGGTCCTAATGTAGATAACATTTTGTAATTCATATTTTGTGATACTCAAACACTTGACTACACCGCCCTCTTCCAACACTACATTGTACTGTAGTACTGTAGTACTGTAGTACTGTGGTACTGTTTCCCAAACTTTAACCCATATTATAAAAGTCACAAACATTTGCGACCCAAGTCAATAGACATTATTCGTAAACTCCTGGGAAACGTGATGCGAGACGACCCCAAAAAAATCTCTTGCGACCCACCTGAGTGTCGCGACCCAGTCTTTGGGAACCAATGCTGTAGTAGGTTTAGCCCACCTCCCCATCACATGAAAAAAACAATATATCTACCCTCTCAGCCGCTGACATTGACCTCCTACCCCCGAGGAGCGCGTCAGGGGTCGTCATTAGACAGATGTAAAAGCCCGCAGGAAACGTCCGATAAGTTCGACCGTCGGACGATTTGATGTAAGATATGAGCAGAGGGATCCATGTATTGGATTTACATTAGTCTGTTCAGCATTCATCTGCGTAGAGGAGGCTCCGAGCCACACAAGAGTAGTCCACGCTGCAAGTAATGATCTGGTCACCGGGCCGAGAGCGCCACCTTCAGGAACCTGCATGAAATGTTGTATTAATATAAATGTATTAAATTAACATAATATAAATCTAAATAAATTTATTTAGTTGAAAATGTTAATGAAGAAAATGTGATTTTTTTTCCCGCGTACCACTAGGGGGCGATCGCGTACCACTGGTGTTACGCACACCACAGTTTGAGAACCACTGTACTAATCAGTATTCCTAAAACCAGGTAGGGCAGGTTTGGGCGTCAGAGGTCCCCGACCTCTTTTGTACCAAGGACCGATCGTCCGATATCAGTGACGGTAACACCGGCCATCGTTGAAGGATCATTAAAATTTTCAAAATAAAACTAACAAAAAATAAAAGTTTTATTTTGAAAATGTATGTATATATGTATGTATGTATGTATATATGTATGTATATATACATATATACATATATACATACATACATATGTATGTATGTATGTACTGTATGTATGTATGTATATATGTATGTATGTATGAATGACCTTTGACCTGTTGTTCTGAAACAATGACAGATGATCTTTGAATGAAAACAGTAAAGGGATATGACCGTAATTTTTTGGATTGAAGTAAATTAGTAAAAATGAAGTACATTTTTTGTGTCCCACTGCGGCCCAGTACCAAATGACCTACAGACCGGCAACGTTCCCCAGACCGGGGGTTTCGGACCCCTGTCCCAGGTGGAACACAAAATGACAAATAATAAACACGAACCACCACAGACTCGCAATAAAACACCACAGACAGAGAGTCTGTCGTTGACATGTGAGACTCGTTAACGCCATTGTCTCTGTGAGGAACCGTGGACACAACAACAACAACAGCAGTTGCCTCCATCCATCCTCACTGCACCACCCTCCGACCCTGTTTCCACATTTGTCCAGTTTCACACTCTCTTCTGCAGTTGCCGTCCGACACCACTAGGCTTGCTGTTGTTGTTGTTGTTGTTGTTTTTGTTGTTGTTGTTCAAAGACAACAATTTGTTTTCATTTTCAGCAATCAATTCATCCTCACATTAAACTCCGGTGACTATTTTCGGTCCTGGTTCCGAGGTCTTACAGACCGTGACGGTCGGATGACGATAAATATCCGTCTACATCGGGGGCTGTCAAACTCATTTCCAACAGGGGGCCACATCAGCGATACAGGTCCCCCTATGAAGGGCCGGTTGTAAATGGAAGACTGTATACAGTAGATTGGGGTTCCCAAACACCTGGACCGTGGACCAGTACCAGTCCATAGGTCATTTGATATCATTTGGGCCGCAGTGGGACAAAAAAAAAAGTACTTAAATTTTACGAATTTACTTCATTCAAAGTAAACGACTTTATGGGCCGTTTTTCGTGACTTGGTGGGCCGCATTTGGCCCCCGGGCCTTTGGTTTAACACTTATGGTCTACGTGTTCTCGCTGCTCTTCTCTTTGATTATCTAAGGCAGGTATAGTACGGAGGGTGGGCGAGGAGCAGAGGGGGGCGGGGGAGGATCTCCTCGTTGACTTTAGTGTCTGTCAGTCACAGAAGAAGGTAGAAATTCTCAGCTGGAGACCCAGGCCCGGGTTTGGCATCTGTCAGCTGTGACGGTCTGGTTATTGATCGGAAGCCGGGGGTCACGGCGAGACCCCGAGACTTCCACGTCACCTCCGACACTTACACACACACACAGGCTAGGCTAGGTATGTGACGGTCGTTTTCCCACTCTGATATCTATCGGTGTCAGTCGTCACTTCTTTACCCTGTTTGGCCTTTTACACCGACCCCGATCAAACCCGCAACCTTTTCAACGCTAAACGTGAGCGCGCGTGAGTTGTGTGTGTGTGTGTTACTCCGCGCGCCTTGTCAGTCAGCGAGAATGTGGCAACAACTTTTACTTCAGCGGGAATTTGATGACAGGAAACGTATCTCGATAGAGTTGGTGGATAGGTCTCATAACCGTCGGCCGCGATTTTCCGTCTTAGTCTTTGACCAGCGCTAACCGTAACGGGGGGCGCGATCGAGTTCCTCAGACCCCCGATGTTGAACCGCGCCTCCACTTCCTGCAGACGTTTTCCTCAGTCGGGGACGAGGCAGCAGGAAACGGCCGCTCCAGTTTCTTCTTCATTAGTGCGTGTGCCTGCGGGCGTTAAATAATATTAATGACCTCCAGCGTCATTACTTACCTCTGCACTTGGACTCGCCTCAAGTGATTTTATCGACTGCCGACTCCTCAGCCTGGGGGAGGTGTGTGTGTGTGAGAGAGAGAGTTTGTGTGTAAGTGTGTGATTATACCGCGGCGATATTATCAGAACTTTAATAAGCTGATTAGCAGCAAGGCGCTATCTGCTAACTTGATCTAGATGATGATGTTGATTGGACGGAGCGGGGTGCCATCCATCTTTGTGATTGGCTAATAACTGGAATCCATCACTGTTTTCATTTGTGCGCACATGCGTGTGTGTGTGTGTGTGTCTTGTTCCCTCCACTTTATCTGCTCCGTTTCATTTTACCTCTCTATCTTTTCTTGTTTGTTTTTTGTTGTTGTCTCTCTCTCTCTCTCTCTCCTTCTCGCAGTCATGTCGTCTCTTAAAAAAAAATCATCCTTTTTTCCTCCCCCCATGTATTTTTTAGAGCAGGGATCCTGTCCTGATATATATTTGAGCCACTAGGGGCAGCCTTCACACAGTGAGAATGTTACTTGTATGATTTCGATCGGTGAGCTGCGGACGAAATCTGCGGTGATTGGCTCACGAGCTCACGAGGTGGAGCTCCCGTGTGAATAGTCACAGTTAGCTAGTTAGCTACAATTTTCCCGAGGGATAGAGAGATAATAATAATAGTCCTGGCCAACAATTTTGTTTAAATCACGGTGTATCCTGTATGTGTATACATATGTGTGTATATATGTACATATTGGCTACATAAATATATAAATACACTTTCATGTGTGTGCATATATTTACATATATTCATATATATTGATGTTGTTACGTATACTTTTTTTAGTAAATGCTGTAAAATATTTTCTTCCCAAATCTTCTCGAGACGCACCTGTTGTGTGTCTGCGTATGTGTGTGTGTGTGTTGCTCTGTCGCTCCGAGTAATTAGTCTTTGGGCCGATCAGAGAACCAATAACACTGTGTGTACAGTAGCCAAAACTCCTGAGACTGTGTATATATATACATATATATACATATGTTTATATGTATGTATGTATGTATGTATATATATGTATGTATGTATGTATATATGTATGTATGTGTATATGTATATATGTATATATTTATACACATATACTGTATGTGTATATATGTGTATATATTGTGTATATGTATGTAAATTTATTCTATATATTTTTACTTTTTTTAATGTAATGTATTTTTATGTGTATATATGTTTGAATGTATATATGTGCGTATATATATGTTTATATGTATGCATATATATACAGTATATATACTGTATAATATATATATACGTACATACATATACATACATATAAATAAATAAATATATATATAATATATATATATATATATATATATATATA
>NW_007585158.1:10074-13374 GCF_000523025.1 Cynoglossus semilaevis | reverse complement strand
TTTTGGGGGGGGGGGGGGGGGGTGGTTGCCCTCACGTAAACACCACGAGCCAGGGTTCTCCGCTAACTTTATTACAATTTAAGGATACGTTGACGAAAGCAAAAAATTTTCAACAATTGGTTTTAGAATTTTTTTTTATACATCTTTTACCCCCGAAAATAGTATTATGTTTGGGAAAGTACTGCGTTACTCTGGCAGTATTCATTTGTGTTTGTAGTGTTAGCTAACGGCATGTTAACATTGTTAGCTGTTACGACAGTGTCAAAACACAGTGGATATCGGTGTTCCAAGTGTGAACTGCAAAACGACTTTTCCTTACCAAAGAACTCCGATTGGTCTTCGTTAGGGATGTTCCGATATTAACTTTTCGCCAATATCCGATACGCCAATATTGTTAAACACTTAATTTCCGATATCAAACAATACCGATATAGGCCTGGTAATATTTATTTATTTATCTGTACAAACCACTGTATGAGATTAATTAAATGAGCTGTCAGTGCTGCCCTCTAGTGACATACAGCAGTTTTTCACCCAAAGCTATTTTTAGGGCACATATCTTTTTTCTTTATTTTTAGGGCAAAACCCCAACGTCGGGTTTTTATTATCGGAGGAAAAACAACGATGACGATTCTTCCAGATATTACGTAATATGCTAATATCGGTCGGCCGATAACATCCGACATCCCTAGTCTTCGCGTTTGTTTTATTTGACTGAGACGTGCGCGGTTTTGCGCTACTCCGTCCGTCACCTCAGCCTTCTCCCGTCGTTGTCGTAGGATGTCGGTGGTGACAGATGTGAAAACACTAACGCTTGCAGTAAAAAAAAAGTAGTAAAAGTAAGCAAAAAGATACATGACCAAATCGTACTTGTCTTGGAACTTTCCGACTTCTTCTTCTTCTTCTACGTCTGTATTTACGATATGTGAAGTCAGTATTGATGTTGTGGGTCGCGGAACTCTACTTCTGATCCAGTCCCTGACCTGGGATCACTCTCCGGGCCTCTCCCCCGTCCTGACTGTAGGGGCAGCGGTGTCGGGTTATCGACGCCTCGCGAGCCCTCCGATATGATTTATACGTTTTTTTTTTACAAATTATATAACGATAAAAATAGGAAGTCAAATATTAACGCTACTCTCTCTCTCATTTTTTTTTTTTTTGAAAAATGGCGGCGCCGCGGCGGAGATAGATGAGGCTTTGAAGTGACAGCGGTGGTCTATGACTGCTATTGAAGGGACCGCGTCTTTAACAAATGGTCCCATCACTCCTGACTGTGGAGCGGAGCTCGATCGCCCACCTCTCCCGTCTCTCTCTCTCTCTCTCGTCTCTCTCTCTCTCTCGCTCGCTCGCTCAGTCAGTGCAGAAGATGAATGTGTGTGTGTGTTAGGGGCAACTTTTTTTTTACAAATGGGTTTATTAGCAGAAACTAGTTATTTCTAGGCCTCTGTGTGTGTGTGTGTGAGAGAGAGAGAGTGTGTGTGTGTGTGAGTGTGTGTTTCAACAGTGATAGATGCCGTTGGGCTCCTCTTGAATTTGTTCATTTGTCAAGCGGATAGAAAGGGTTAATCAGTTCTCTCTCTCTCTCTCTCTCTTTTTTCTATAATTCATCCACCTCTCTCTATCACCGTCCGTCCGAACGCATTTCCTCCGCGCGGTTTAAAGTGTCCTCCGTTTTTGACCTTTTATTTTCTTCTTGCTCTCGTAGCACGGAGAGAGGGAGAGAGGACCGACGCTTGAATCTGGTTTTTTGCGATTGAGTCATTGCAGACAAAATAATACGTAAAAAAGTAAGAAAGTAATCAAGTAGATTGACTTGATTTCTTGGACCAGGTATGTCGTAACAAAAAATAAATAAAAAAATTGTATATAGTTTTGTTATAGATTCGGGTCATTTTTTAGTATCTGTCTATCAGTGTGATTTTAATTTTTTTTTAAATGTTATATCTTCTTCTTCTTCCTCCTCTTCTTCCTCTTCTTTCTCTTCTTCTTCCTCTTCCTCTTCTTCCTCTTCTTCTTCCTCTTCTTCCTCTTCTTCTTCCTCTTCTTCTTCGTCTTCTTCTTCTGCTTCCTCTTCTTCTTCCTCTTCTTCTTCCTCTTCTTCTTCCTCTTCTTCCTCTTCTTCTTCCTCTTCTTCCTCTTCTTCTTCCTCTTCTTCTTCGTCTTCTTCTTCTGCTTCCTCTTCTTCCTCTTCTTCTTCTGCCACTTCTTCTTCTTCCTCTTCTTCTTCCTCTTCTTCTTCTTCTTCCTCCTCTTCTTCCTCTTCTCCCCCTTCCTCTTCCTCTTCCTCTTCTTCTTCTTTCTCTTCTTCTTCTTCTTCCTCTTCCTCTTCCTCTTCTTCTTCTTCTTCTTCCTCTTCCTCTTCTTCCTCTTCTTCTTCTGCCACTTCTTCTTCTTCCTCTTCTTCTTTTATTTTAGTCTTTCTCTCGTAGCACGGAGAGGACCGACGCTTAAATCTGTTTATTTGCGTAACAAAGTATGAAAGTAATCAAGTAAATTGACTTGATTTCTTGGACTAGGTATTTTGTAAAAAAATATATATATAGTTTTGTTATAGATTTGGGTCATTTTGTAGTTTCTATCTATTAGCGTGATTTAAAAAAAAATTAAAATGTTTTATAAGCAGAGAAAACTTTAACAAACTGTGAAAATACTGAGATCGCGATACGAAAAAAAAAGAGTAGAAAGAAGTGACAAACTGAAGTCTTCTTCCTCTTCTTCCTCTTCCTCTTCTTTTTCTTCCTCTTCTTCTTTTTCTCTTCTTCCTCTTCTTCTTTCATTTTAGTCTTTCTCTCATAGCACGGAGAGGACCAACCAATTTACTTCATTTCTTGGACCAGGTATTTTGTAAAAAAAAAATTGTATATAGATTTGGGTCATTTTTTAGTATCTCTAATCAGTGTGATTTTTTTTTAAATTAAAAATTTTATATAAGCAGAGAAAACTTTAACAAACTAACAACTCGGATCGTGATACGAAAAAAAGAGAGTAGAAAGAAGTGAAAAACAAAAATGACAAAATTAGGACAAAAGCAAGAAAATACCGCGGAGTTGAAGAACAAGAAAGAAAGAAAGAAATAGCAGAAGAAGGGGAGAGGAAATAGTGAAGGAGGAGGGAGGGGGGGGGACACCAGGGAGACAAAGAGGAAGAGCTAATAGACTGAGGCGAGAAGATGGAGGATGAAATGATAGAAACACACACACGTCCCTGTGTTATCCATCCATCTCAGCTCATGAAAATAAGGGCCTCCTTGTTGTCAGCTTGTTATTTTTCCTCTCCCCCCCGTCTCCCCCCTCTCTCTTT
>NW_007585158.1:5669-7350 GCF_000523025.1 Cynoglossus semilaevis | reverse complement strand
GCGAAGAGTGGGAGAGAAGGAAGAGGGGGGGGGAGGGGCGCGGGGGGGGAGGGGGGGAGAGGGGGGGAGAGGGAGCGGGAGAGAGAGAGAGAGACCTCTATCATATTCTAAAAACCTTCCTCCGTCTCCGTGGGTGGCGTCGTTTTCAACAAACAAACTGCCTGATATGAACCAGGGTTTATTTTACAGCCTCAGGTTGGGCCGCTGACCTGAGGTTGAGCCTCAAAAAAAAAAAAAAAAATTGTCGGGAGTTGATGATGACATTTTAAGCTTGTGGTGCTTTGGTGAAACTAAAACATTACTGGACGTACAGTGAATGTTAGTTCGTCCAGGCGGGAAAATGGTTTTCGTACGTTACGTCGATGCTTTTATCTAAATGTTCCTAACTATGTGGTTTCGCTGGGACTCTAACCCAGGACCTTCTGTGCGTAAGGCATGTGTCATTACCGCTGCACCTTCGTTTCCCAAAGACTGGGTCGCGACCCTCAGGTGGGTCGCAAGAGTTTTTTTTTTGGGGTCGCCTTGCATCAGTTTGGGTCGCGAAGGTTTGTGACTTTTAAAAATATGGGTTCCCCCCCAAAAAAGGAAAAAAAAATTGGGAAACACTATATTAGCGCTGCTAATTTAACGAATTGCAATTAGCATGTTAGTTTTTTACAGCGTTCAGTCTGTCGCGGTTGTGTCGTGATCATCTTAAAAATCCTAAAATCCAGTTCCTTTCAAATGTCTTTTGAGTTTCGTTCTTTCGCAGGAGTTTATGAATAACGTCTATTGACTTGGGTCGCGGAGGTTTGCGACTTTTAAAAATATGGCTCCCCCCCCCCCCAAAAAAAAGATTTGGGAAACACTATATTACTGCCGCCAATTTAGCTAATTGCAATTAGCATGTTAGTTTTTTACAGTTCTGTCGTGATTGTCTTAAAAATCCTGAAATCCAGTTCCTTTTAAATGTCTTTTTTAGTTTAGTTCGAAGTCGTCTAAGTACTTTTTGTCTTTCCTCCGTTCAACTGCCGTACGTCGAGGTGAAGTTTCGTAAATCGTGTCAGTACCAGGACTGTTGTAGCTAACGTTAGCTCTGGTGTCTGTACCAGGACTGCTGTAGCTAACATTAGCTTTGGTGTCTGTACCAGGACTGTTGTAGCTAACGTTAGCTCTGGTGTCTGTACCAGGACTGCTGTAGCTAACATTAGCTTTGGTGTCTGTACCTGGACTGTTGTAGCTAATGTTAGCTCTGGTGTTTGTGACTCACTGCATCCTGTTCATCTTCTCTGAGACTGGCACCCTCTACTGGGCTTGAGTGTGCGCACCACTGTTACTGTGTGCTAGAATTCAGGGAACTTAGAAAGGTGCGATAAAGTGATTTATTTTTCATAAAGTTGAAAAATGTTTCTCCTCTCCTTGAATCGCAACCTTAACGTGGTGGAGGGGTTTGAGTATCCGAATGAACCTAGGAGCTATGTTGTCGGGGGCTTAACGCCCCTGGTAGGGTCTCCCAAGGCAAACAGGTCCTAGGCGACGGATCAGACAAATAGCGGTTCAACCCCCCCCTTGATGAAGAAAAAGACAGCAAAGAGGTTCACGTCGCCCGGATTGGCGTCACCGGGGCCCCACTCTGGAGCCAGGCCCGGGGTTGGGGCTCGCAGGCGAGCGCCTGGTGGCCGGGTCCTTGCTCACGGGACTC
>NW_007585158.1:0-2892 GCF_000523025.1 Cynoglossus semilaevis | reverse complement strand
CCCTCGGGAGGTGCTCGGGTGCCGTCCCTCTGGGAAGAGACCCAGGGGAAGACCTAGGACACGTTGGAGCGACTACGTCGCTCGGCTGGCCTGGGAACGCCTTGGGGTCCCCCCAGAAGAGCTAGAGGAAGTGTCGAGGGAGAGGGAAGTCTGGGTGTCCCTGCTCAGACTGTTGCCCCCGCGACCCGGCCCCGGATAAGCGGTTGAAGATGGATGGATGGATGGATGGATGAAAAATGTTTCTGACATTTAATCGCTGTACGTTTTTTACGAATTCTTTACTGATTGACAAGTTTGTGTCAGTCTAGTAGTTCCTGCTACTAAAAACTCCTGTCCGACTGTAACTGTAGTTGTACATCAGTATCTCACCAATCTTTAACTGGACTAATTCCTGGACTGAAGTTGCGTTAATTTGCCACCGACGCGGCCTCGACTATTTTCTCAACGGAAAAAAGTTACAAAAAAAAAAAAAAAAAAGCAGCAAAAACAAATCCAGAGAAGTACTTGGAAAACGTCTGACACCAGAATCCCCGCTCTGCCTCCGCCCCCCCCATCCCCGCTCTAATTGGACTATGAGAGGTATTCAAGGGACCCACTGAGAATGTGTGTGTGTGCGTGCCTCGCTGTTTGTGTGTTTCAGCGTTTCGATTTTCTCGCGGCATCCCTCTCTTCTCCGCTCCCTTTCTCATTATAAGGCGGAGGATGTGTCACCCCGGTTACAGTTACCGGGCGTGACAGGACATCAGCTGCTCTCTCTCTCTTTCTCTCTCTCTCTCCCCCTTTTTTCCCTCCCTTCCGTCTCTCTCTCTCTCCGTGCTCATCGCTCCAGATGAACGAAACTCAGGGGAAATCATCACCATGTTTACTGTGACCCCCCCACCCCTCACCCATCCCAGACATGGACCCAGATTACACAAGCTACGTTGAACTTTCTTTAATTTATCGCAGTTTAAGTTTGTATTAGGAAGTACTTTCTGAGTAAAAAAAAATGTTGTCAAATCCCGACGAAAAAAAAAACGTAAAAATCATCAGGTAATAAAAGTTCAAATTTACATTTTTTACATTGCTAAAGGCTAATCTACGAACAAAAACGTTTAGCTATGTTGAACGTTCTTTAATTTTAAATTTTTTGTACCAAGACTGATTAATGTTAGCTCTGGTGTCTGTACCAGGACTGTTGTAGCTAACGTTAGCTCTGGCGTTCTTGCTAGGACTGTTGTAGCTAACGTTAGCTCTGGTGTTCTTGCTAGGACTGTTGTAGCTAACGTTAGCTGTAGTATCTGTGCTAGGAGTTTTATAGCTAACGTTAGCTCTGGTATCTTTTCCAGGACTTTTGTAGCTAACGTTAGCTCTGGTGTTCTTGCTAGGACTGTTGTAGCTAACGTTAGCTCTGGTATCTGTACCAGGACTGTTGTAGCTAACGTTAGCTGTAGTATCTGTGCTAGGAGGTTTATAGCTAACGTTAGCTCTGGTATCTTTTCCAGGACTTTTGTAGCTAACGTTAGCTCTGGTGTCTGTACTAGGACTGTTGTTGCTAACATTAGCTCTGGTGTCTGTACCAGGACTGTTGTAGCTAACGTTAGCTCTGGCGTTCTTGCTAGGACTGTTGTAGCTAACGTTAGCTCTGGTGTTCTTGCTAGGACTGTTGTAGCCAATGTTAACTCAGGTGTTTGTGACTCACTGCATCCTGTTCACCTTCTCTGAGACTGAGAAGTTAAAATTTAGATTTTTTTATGCTGCTAAATGCTAATCTACGAACTATTTTTCTTCATTTTCTTCAATTTCCTTTTTCCACCGTGCGTTCACCTGGACCTCCGCCGTACGCTCAACAGTAGCCACCGCTAAAGTAGTGGTGCGTCACGTGACCGTGATGTCGCTACAGTAATCCAACGTGTCGATTTATCATTCGATACCGTGATGGTGAGTTCGTCCCTGTCGCCCGCTGTCGATACGTCGGTGCACAAATGTCACCGGACTAATTCCTGGGCGTCGGTGCCTCCGGTGGCTGAATTAAAATTGACTGCGTGTCATTGTCATAATATCAAAGCTACAATAAGACACACTGATATATCCGACCTCCCCCTTTTCCTCCCCCCTCCTCCCCCTCCTCGCTCTGACACGTGTGACCGTTCATGTCGGTGCTCTCCCGCCCCGACTGTCAGTCCTGTCAATACGATTATTCTTCTCTAATTGCAGCCCGAGACGACGGCGGTAAAGGGTGAGGAGACGGAGGAGCAGTGCATTATGGGAGTGTTATGGGAGTGTAAAATATTGCTTTGCCTCTCGTGGACGACGGAATGTGACCAGAAAACACCACATTAGCTAAAAAATGTTTTTTTTTTTTACAAAAGTTGAAAAGTAGCCACCAGCCTGTCGCCCTCTAGAGGTCAGTGTTAAAATGACAGTCAATGGTTTCCACTGAAGTCTTAGGATTGATTTTTTTTTTTTTTTGCCAAAAAAAGAGGAACCTTCTCGTTGGTTATGTCCTGGGAGGAATGTTCCGGTTTTCCCGCCTCCGTGTGGTCAATTTGAAAAAAGGTCGTAGTTGAAGAAGTTTTCTCGACCGAACTCCTGTTTTCTTAAAGCACCGGTGTCGGCAGATAAAAGATAACAGCGGCACAGGTACGATATTTTGAATGTCGTACCGTACAATGCTATGACGTATCAGACTGTCATACTGTCAGACTGTCATACTGTCAGACTGTACTACACCGTTCTTACTATAATGTAGCATTTTTATAACGTGACCTTCATTTACCCAGAGATCCAAGTTTAAAGTTGATCTGGATTAATCGTGATTATTCACAATTAATATATATATACATATATATATATACAACATATAGATGTATATATGTTATATATATGTTGTATATATGTATATATATATAT
>NW_007585157.1:38918-41085 GCF_000523025.1 Cynoglossus semilaevis | reverse complement strand
GAGGAGGAGAAGAGGAGAGGAGAGAAGAGAAGGAGGGGATGGGGGGTTGGTGCTGGGGGATGGGAATAGAGGAGTTGCAGGTGGGCAGGTTGAAGGTGGTGTTGGTACCGGCAGAGTGGAAGGAGGGAGGTGTGATGTTGTGGAGCTTGGGTGGTAGGCCACTGAGAGAGGGAGTGGAGGAGGCTGCAATGAGGGTGTGGATGGAATGATTGAACGGATTGAAGAAGTTGTTTAAACTGTTTTCCTTCTCCACTACCCCATCCTCTGAGCTGGTCTTAGCTTTATTGCCTGTGATGGTTCTCACACCATCCCAGACCTCCCTGATGTCATTCTGTTGCAGTTTCTGTAAATAGTATGCTTCAGGCAGCATTTCACCTTCCTCTGTTCTGCTCTCATCTCCTCCTTGCTGTTCCTCCTGAAAGCTTCCTTCTTTCTATTGAGGACAGCTTTGACTTCCTGTGTTACCCATGGTTTGTTATTACGGTAACACCGTACAGTCTTTGCAGGGGCAACCACATCCAGACAGAAATTGAAATAATCCGTCAGGCAGTGGGTAGCTCCCTCGATGTCATCATCTGGACTCAGTACTACATCCCAGTCTGTGGTGTCAAGGCAGTCTCTCAGTTCATACTCAGCTTCAGGAGTCCATCTCCTAAGTTTGACGATCAGCTGTCTTTGGACCAAAGGGGTGTACTGTGCTGAACCAGTTATCCGCTATCTTTGCCTTTATTTTAGCCCCAGCCCTGCATCCTCAGTATCTCCTTTAGATAGTTTCCCGGTGACGTCACTCTACTACCTATAGTTCCGTAGTCATCCATCTTGTGTGGCAACACAGCGTATGGATACAGTAGATATAAAATACACAAAAGAACACCAATAATGGTAAATACCTGTGTTTTGTGGGGTTGTCCAAACCAATCTGGAAATGGAGATCGCAAGATGAAGTTTTTTGACATAAAGCGATCTGTCACCGAGGGAAGCTGACGAAGGATATTTTGACAGAAAGAAGGATGCTATGGCTTTCACGTATTAACCGTGCTAATTTCAACCCAGATTCAAGCATGGCATTACAAAGTCTGTTCTGAACACTTTATTTCTGAGAATTACATTATACTTTTATTTAATACATATGTTCAATGTCAATAACATTTTAATATATCCAAATGTACTTACATGTCATGTGCATGCATGACAAATGTACACAATGCAAACGTAAATCCTCAGCTGACTACAGTCCATATCATTATCGGTATTTTCTATGTACATGTAAAATTAAACTATTTTTATTTTAATGAAGAAAGTAAAAAAATACATATTTTATGTGATTTTGGAAAAAAATATAATCTAATCAATAGTAAAACATGGTTTTTAATGTAAATTATTATTCTAATGATGTTCACAAAAGACATCCGTACATGCCACTGTGGTTTTTACATTAACACTGTATTATTTGGGTGTTAATAAATACCGTATGATATACATTGTCTGGCCAAATTTCAATGTCTGTCCGCTTCCACTCAGCTTTGTTGACTTCGTATGGGTCTTTTCCATCGATTATTTTCAACTCGTCCTTTGAATAAATGAGAGAACTGACCGGTTGCCAGTTTAAGTTAAACTTACAGCAAAAAGTTTGTCTGTTTTTATATTGATGCATTTTATAAGAAACTAGCGTCTTGAGGGCGCAAAAGGATTTTGGTGCGTGAGCGGTGGCACGGTTCGACCCGTGATCGTGCTAGACCAATCGAGTAGCTGATTGATGTCAACACTTCTGGCAACACGGCTGCCTCCATGGTTTTATCTAACATTACCGACAGAGAGGAATTCTCCCAAGTGGGCCAAATGGATTCTAAACAGTGCTTTATACATAGCCGCCTGCACAAAGAACAATGAGGAAAATAGACGATAAGGTGAACTTTCTCTGTTAGGTCATTTTGATCAATAAAAGGAAGTAATCAATGACAAGGACCAAATCCAACACTAATCAATCATCCATCCATCCATCCATCATGAACCACTTATCCGGGGCCGGGTCGCGGGGGCAACAGTCTGAGCAGGGACACCCAGACTTCCCCCTCCCTCGACACTTCCTCCAGCTCTTCTGGGGGGACCCCAAGGCGTTCCCAGGCCAGCCGAGCGACGTAGTCGCTCCAGCGTGTCCTAGGTCTTC
>NW_007585157.1:28603-35914 GCF_000523025.1 Cynoglossus semilaevis | reverse complement strand
CGATGGTAAATCTTTTAAATTAAAATTACTAAAAACTAACAGCCTTCACTTTGACTAGTTCCACATTATGTTAGACAAAAAATGTGCACAGCATGTAGGCTGCAGAAAAACAGTCAGACTAGCATAAAAAAAAAGAAATAAAATAACAACGGCATCACTTTGTTCGTTATGACACAGAGGTTGCTTATATTTTAAATATAAAAAGTGAGTATTTTTAAGGCTATTATTCTTCAGTTTTCTCTAAAAACATATTGTTCCGTTTGAAAATGTAGGTTAAATTCAATGGATAAATAACCTGGTCGATGACACCCGAGACTGTCTGAAGTTCTACAAGAAGCATTTAATCTGTAGTCATAACACAGCTGCCTGAAGAGCTTTGGTCAGTCTCAAAGTAGTATTTGTTCATGAGTTATTTGCACTGATTAGTGTTGCTTTAAAACTAAAGGTGGAAATGAAAAGATTCAGTCGAACACAAAAACAGCTGAACACACTAGTTCTTCTTTTTCTTTCGGCTTTGTCCCTTTTTCAGGGGTTGCCACAGCAAATCATTGATTTCCATCTCTCCCTGTTCTCTGTATCTTCTACTCTGACTCCAACTACCTGCATGTCCTCCCTCACTGCATCCATATATCTCCTCTTTGGCCTTCCTCTCTTTCTCCTACCTGGTAGCTCCATCTCTAACATTCTTCTACCAATGTATCCACTGTCCCTCCTCTGCACATGTCCAAACCATCTCAATCTGGCTTCTCTAGCTTTTTCTCCAAACCTTCCTGTCTGTGTTGTCCCTCTAATGACCTCATTCCTGACCCTGTCCATTCTTGTCACTCCTAAAGAGAATCTTAGCATCTTTAACTCTGCCACCTCCAGCTCCTCCTCCTGTCTTCTGCCTATTGCTACTGTCTCTAAACCATACATCATGGCTGGTCTCACCACTGTCCTGTAAACCTTTCCCTTCACCTTAGCTGACACTCTTCTGCCACCGATCACTCCTGACACTTTTCTCCAGCTGTTCCATCCTGCCTGTACTCTATTCTTCACCTCTCTTCCACAGTCTCCGCTGCTCTGAACAGTTGATCCTAAGTACCTAAACTCCTGCACCTTCACCACCTCTGCTCCTTGTAGCCTCACTATTTCACTGTTCTGCCTTTCGTTTACACACATGTACTCTGTCTTGCTGCGACTGACCTTCATTCCTCTTCTTTCTAGTGCAAACCTCCACCTCTCTAGGTTCTCTTCTAGCTGCTGCCTACTCTCACTACAGATCACAATGTCATCTGCAAACATCATAGTCCATGGGGACTCCTGTCTGACCTCATCTGTCAATCTGTCCATCACCACAGCAAACAAGAAGGGGCTCAGGGCCGATCCTTGATGTAGTCCCACCTCCACTTTGAAGTCTTCTGTCCTCCCAACAGCGCACCTCACTACTGTTGTACTATTCTCATACATGTCCTGCACCAAACTAACATACTTCTCTGCCACTCCTGACTTCCTCATACAAAACCACAATTCCTCCCTTGGCACTTTGTCATATGCCTTTTCTAGATCTACAAATACACAATGCAGCTCCTTCTGACCTTCCCTGTACTTCTCCATCAACATCCTCAAGGCAAATATTGCATCTGTGGTACTCTTCCTAGGCATGAAACCATACTGTTGTTCACAAATCTCCACTTCCTGCCTCAACCTAGCTTCAACTACTCGTTCCCAAATCTTCATTGTATGGCTCATCAACTTTATCCCTCTGTAGTTGTTACAACTCTGTGCATCACCCTTCTTATGAATTGGCACCAGAACACTTTTTCTCCACTCATCAGGCATCTTGCCAGTCTCTAAAATTCTGTTAAACAAACCAGTCAGGAAATTTACTGCCACTTCTCCTAAACACTTCCATACTTCCACTGGTATGTCATCAGGACCAACTGACTTTCCACTCTTCATCCTCTTCAGGGCTTTTCTAACTTCATCCTTTCTAACCTGATCTACCTTCTTCCTACTAGTCTCTGGCTCCTCGTTTCTACTTTCCCTTTCATTTTCCTCATTTAACAACTCCTCAAAGTATTCCTTCCATCTTCTCAGCACACTTTCCTCACTTGTGATCACATTCCCCTCTCTGTCCTTAATCAACCTCACCTGCTGCACATCCTTCCCAGCTTGATTTCTCTGTCTCGCCAATCTATACAACTCCTTTTCTCCTTCCTTTGTTTCCAAACTCTCATACAACTCCTCATATGCCTTTTGTTTGGCCTTGGCCACTTCCCTCTTCACCTCCCTTGTCCTCTCTTTGTACTCCAGTCTGTTCTCTTCTGTTCTGTCACTGTCCCATCTCTTCTTCGCTAATCTCTTTCTCTGCACACTCTCCTGGATCTCCTCATTCCACCACCAGGTCTCTTTGTCCTCCTTTCTCTGCCCAGAGGACATACCTAGCACCTTCCTACCTGTCTCCCTCATCACTGCAGCTGTAGTCTCCCAATCATCTGGGAATATCTCAACACTACCCAGAACTGCCCTTACTTCCTTCCTGAAGTCTTCACAACATGTCTCTTTCCTTAGTTTCCACCACTTGATCTTCTGCTCTGTCTTCACTCTCTTCCTTTTTGTCACCTCCATCGTCATTTTACACACTACCATCCGATGTTGTTTGGCTACACTCTCACCTGCCACCACCTTACAGTCTCTAATCTCCCTCAGATTACATCTTCTACATAGAATATAATCTATCTGTGTGGACCTGCCTCCACTCTTGTAAGTCACCCTATGTTCCTCTTTCTTTTGGAAATATGTGTTTACCACAGCCATTTCCATTCTCTTTGCAAAATCTACCACTGCCTGTCCTTCTACGTTTCTCTCCCTAACACCAAACCTGCCTATCACTTCCTCATCTCCTCTGTTCCCTTCCCCTACATGACCATTTAGGTCTGCTCCAATCACCACTCTCTCTCTCCTGGGGATACTCTCTACCATCCAATCTAGCTCCTTCCAGAACTTCTCCTTTTCTTCCAACTCACAGCCCACCTGTGGGGCATAACCACTAACAACATTAATCATCTCTCCTTCTACTTCTACCTTCACACACATCAACCTGTCTGACTCTCTTTTCACCTCTACCACATTTCTTACATATTCTTCCTTTAGGATCACCCCTACTCCATTTCTCTTCCCATCTGAACCATGATCAAACAGTTTGTAGCCTCCTCCAATGTTTCTAGCCTTACTGCCCTTCCACCTGGTCTCCTGCACACACAAAATATCTACTCTTCTTCTCTCCATCACATCAGCTATTTCTCTACTTTTCCCTATCATTGTACCTACATTCAAAGTTCCAAACTTCAGACTAACACTTCTATTCTTCATCTTTTCTCTTTTTCTCCTAACCAAACGCCCTCCTCTTCTTCTCTGTCTCTATGTTTATATGTTTTAATAAAGTTTTTTATTATCATTGATCAGTGTTGTATTTAGTTAGAGAATGAATAAACAAATGGTCCTTGTCATTGATTACTTTATTTGATATACTTTATTGATCAAAATGACTTAACAGAGAAAGTTCACCTTATCGTCTATTTGCCTCATTCTTCTTCTTCATGCAGGCGGCTATGTATAAATCACTGTTTATAATCCATTTGGCCCACTTTAGAAGACTTTTGGGAGAATTCCTCTCTATCTGTAACCTTAAGTAAAACCATGGAGGCAGCCGTGTTGCCGGAAGTGTTGACATCAATCAGCTACTCGATTGGTCTAGCACGATCACGTGTCGAACCATGCCATCGCTCGCGCACCAAAATCTTATTGCACCCTGAAGACGCTAGCTTCTTATAAAATGCATTGATATAAAAACGGGCAGGATATTTTGCGACAAACTTTTTGCTGTAAGTTCAACGTAACTCGTTCTTTTTTGTGAAGTTGAGATCGTGTAGTTCGCAGATGTCGGAGCGGAATTCAATTTCTAAAGTACTTTTTGTGGTTCACCTTACGGCCTATCTGTGTTAAAGATGTATTTTCAGTGTGACATTTTATTAAGTAATAATTGCTGAATTCGAGTGTTTCACATTCAAATAGAGCAGAAATCGAGCAAAAAAGGTGAGGCACTGACGAGCTGTGCCGCTCTTCTGACTGCGTGATCCATTCAAGCTGGGTCACATGATGTGGGCCAGTTTCTGTTCCAGCCAATAAAGTGTAGAGAAAAGTCAGTAGGGGACACAAACAGTACTCTGCCTCACCTCAAGGGGGTCGTACGTGAACTGACAGGTGCTCTGCAGCTGGCGTCAATGGACAATTGAAAGTAGGTGAAGAACTTTATACTGCCTGATCCGACTTACTGTATTTCAAGATGGAAATATTTCTTAAAACTGGACTTCTAGTCCAAGCAGAAGTTGATTAGGGATGCAAGACCAACGCCAGAGCTAAAAGGTTTGCTTCTAAGTACGGCACAGAAGAGTCGTTCTTTTCAAACAGAGTGGTACCAACGTAAAGACAGGCTGTGCGGCTGTCCTGCAAGAAACGGCCTTTACTCTTTTCTTTGTCTTTTATTTTCATCGTGTGATAACCTCGGGACTAATTCGGGATACTGTGACCTGAAAAATTTGCAAAGAAGCCTCAGTAAACATGAAAGATCAGCTACACACATTCAAAGGATCCAGGATCAATTTGGCATTGGATGAGCAACGGAGGCTAAACATTAGCGTCCATAATGCTAGGGTGAGGGAAAGCCGAGAGATTTTAAAAATCCTTATTAATGCAACCTGTTTTCAGCCAAACAGGAGCTGGCATTTTGTGGTAATGATGAGAGTGCAAACTAGTGATGGGAAGACAGACTCTTTTTACTGATTCGGATCTTTGATTCTCGAACAGTAAAATGAACGAGTCGTGAACAAATCTTGAACTAATAATTTCATTTGATTTACAGCAGTAGGCGCTTTAGCCCTATTGTGGGCGTTGTAAAGAAGGCTGCGGTTCTCCGACACTAAATACTGAAGGCAAGATGGTTTGCTTCCACTGACAAAGTCTAAAAAGTACACAAAATACCATAAGCAAGTAAACCATGTGAAAACATAAAGAAAAACACACCACAATGTGAAGATGAATGAGTGCAAAAGAAACCCGAGCTCTCTGTTACGTGACAAATGAAACAAATCTGCGAGAACGAAGTGAAAGATTAGTTCACAGAGAGCGATTCGTTCATAGTGAAAGATTAGTTCACAGCAAAAGATTAGTTCACAGGGAGTGATTTGTTCATAGCGAAAGATTAGTTCACGGCAAAAGATTAGTTCACAGGGAGCTAAAAGGTTTGCTTCAAAGTACGGGACAGAAGAGTCGTTCTTTTCAAACAGAGTGGTACCAACGTAAAGACTGGCTGTGTGGCTGTCCTGCAAGAAACCGCCTTTACTGCTTTCCGTGTCTTTTATTTTCATCGTGTGCTAACGTCTGGACTAATTTGGGATACCGTGACCTGAAAAATTTGCAAAGAAGCCTCAGCAAACATGAAAGATCAGCTACGCACATTCAAAGTCAGATTTCTTTAAAAACTTTTGGAAATCCCAGGATCGATTTGGCATTGGATGAGCAACGAAGGCTAAACATTAGCGTCCATAATGCTAAGGTGAGGGAAAACCGAGAGATTTTAAAAGACCTTATTAATGCAACCTGTTTCCTAGCCAAACAGGAGCTAGCATTTTGTGGTAACGATGAGAGTGCAAACTCATCTAATCGGGCCAACTATGTGAAACTGTTTCATGCTTTTGCCGAGAAAGATGAGAGGTTAGCTATACATTTAGAATCTTCCACTTTGTTTTATGGCTTGTCAAACAGGATACAGAATGATTTAATTGAGGCAGTTGCTGATGTGATCAGAAAGGGTATTATAAGGGAGATTATAGACGCCTTATTTGTTGCAGTGGCTCAAACTTATGATGGGGCTGCCGTGATGGTATCAGAGCTTAACGGAGTGCAGGCTAAATTTAAAGACAAGGTGCCTGAGGCCATATTTACTCACTGCTATGTACATAACGTAAACCTGGTGCTGATGCATTCAGCAAAGTGTATGCCTGAAATTAAAAATTTTTTTTAAAACAGTTGAGGGAAGAAGTACATTTTTACAAGTCCACGAAATTTACCCACTTACTGGATGATGTTGTGAAGCGAAATTTACCAAGAGCAGCGCCCACACGATGGAGCTCAAACTCCCAGATGCTGCAGATAATAAACATCTTTCAGATTTGTGCGCTGTATTCTACATTGTAAGTGAAAATCCTGATAGCTGGGACAATAAAACTCTAATGATGGCTGCATGATATGATTGGTGGCTATCAAAAACATCATCGTGCTTCTTCCTTTAGGCATATGAGAGCGTTTTCTGTTGTACTATTCTCATACATGTCCTGCATCAAACTAACATACTTCTCTGTCATTCCTGACTTCCTCATACAAAACCACAATTCCTCCCTTTGCACTTTGTCATATGCCTTTTCTAAATCTACAAATACACAATGTAGCTCCTTCTGACCTTCTCTGTACTTCTTCATTAGCATCCTCAAGGCAAATAGTGCATCTGTGGTACTCTTCCTAGGCATGAAACCATACTGTTGTTCACAAATCTCCACTTCCTGCCACAACCTAGCTTCAACTACACTTTCCCAAATCTTCATTGTATGACTCATCAACTTTATTCTTCTGTAGTTGTTACAACTCTGTACACCACTCTTCTTATAAATTGGCACCAGAACACTTTTCCTCCACTCATTAGGCATCTTGTCTGTCTCTAGAATTCTGTTAAACAACCTAGTCAGGAACTCTACCGCCACTTCTCCTAAACACACCATATTTCCACTGGTATGTCATTGGGACCAACTGACTTTCCACTCTTCATCCTCTTCAGGGCATTTCTTACTTCTTACTTATTTCTTAATTCCTTCTAATGTACTTCATTGTATGACTCATCAACTTTATTCTTCTGTAGTTGTTACAACTCTGTACACCACTCTTCTTATAAATTGGCACCAGAACACTTTTCCTCCACTCATTAGGCATCTTGTCTGTCTCTAGAATTCTGTTAAACAACCTAGTCAGGAACTCTACCGCCACTTCTCCTAAACACACCATATTTCCACTGGTATGTCATTGGGACCAACTGACTTTCCACTCTTCATCCTCATCAGGGCATTTCTTACTTCTTACTTATTTCTTAATTCCTTCTAATTTAAATCCTTTCTAATCTGATCTACCTTCTTCCTAATAGGTTTTGGCTCCTCATTCCTACGTTTCATTTTCCTCATTCAACAGCTCCTCAAAGTATTCCTTCCATCTTCTTATCACACT
>NW_007585157.1:27780-28556 GCF_000523025.1 Cynoglossus semilaevis | reverse complement strand
AAACACACCATATTTCCACTGGTATGTCATTGGGACCAACTGACTTTCCACTCTTCATCCTCTTCAGGGCATTTCTTACTTCTTACTTATTTCTTAATTCCTTCTAATGTAAATCCTTTCTAATCTGATCTACCTTCTTCCTAATAGTTCCTACGTTTCATTTTCCTCATTCAACAGCTCCTCAAAGTATTCCTTCCATCTTTTCAGCACACTTTCCTTACCTGTGATTACATTCCCATCTCTGTCCTTAATCAACTTTACCTGCTGCACATCCTTCCCAGCTAGATTTATCTGTTTTGCCAATCTAGCACCTTCCTACCTGTCTCCTTAATTTTCACCACTTGATGCTCCCAATCATCTGGGAATTCCTCAACACGGCCCAGAACTGCCTTTACATTCTTCCTGAAGTCTTCACCACGTTTCTCTTTCCTTAGTTTCCACCACTTGATCTTCTGTTCTGTCTTCACTCTTTTCCTTTTTTTCACCTCCATCGTCATCTTGCACACTACCATGCGATGTTGTTTGGCTACACTCTCGCCTGCCACCACCTTAATCATTAATCTCCCTCAGATTACCTCTTCTACATGGAATATAATCTATCTGTGTGGACCTGACTCCACTCCTGTACATCACCCTGTGTTCCTCTTTCATTTGGAAATAGGTGTTTACCACAGCCATTTCCATTCTCTTTGCAAAATCTACCACTGCCTGTCCTTCTACGTTTCTCTCCCTAACACCAAACCTACCTATCACTTCCTCATCTCCTCTGTTTCCTT
>NW_007585157.1:18491-27219 GCF_000523025.1 Cynoglossus semilaevis | reverse complement strand
TAATGTGTCCAATAACATGTGTATATATAATATGTACAATAAAATTTCCATATACAGTATATATATATATAACATGTCCGTATTATTTCTTATGTTGTTTTTTTCTTGTTTCCTGAGTCTGTGCAGACTGCAGGTGTTTGGCTGCCAGTATCTCACATCTTCCTGTTTGCAGACAATATGTGAGGTATTTTTTTAAATTTAAATATAACTTTTTGACCATTGTAAATATACTATATGGCTGTAGCGCTGTTTGTCATGTCTAAGTCGTGTTTGTTTTGCATTAGTGTTATATACATTCATTATAGTCATTTGCCCCAGTATTGTCTTCTCCCTGTGTTTCAGATGTATCCAGGCCTGAAGCATCTCAACATTGGACAAGTGCCTAAAGTCAAGGTGCCCAGCCTCACAGTCATGATGTCACACCTTAAATTTCTCCTGACTCTAAATCTCACTGGTCTTCAGGCAGTGAGTTTCGATTTAAACTAGAATATAACCCTGTTTGATCATCTGCGAAATGTAAAGCCTTTGTTTAATTTTTTAACAGGTGACTGATGCCACTGTGGCCACTGTGCTTCAACACTGTGCACACTTCAGAGTTTGACTCTCAGCTCCTGCCCTAGGGTCACTGACCTCACACTGCAGAATATCAGCAAATACGCACCATGTCTTAGGTCCAGGGTCAACATAATGAAACATGAACATCTTTGTCCCTTTGTTAACATATCACCCTGAACCATGTCTACCGAAATCATTGTAACTACATGTTTCAGATCTCTGGATGTGAGTCACTGTAAAGCAGTAACAGACACAGCCGTTCGGGCTCTTTCTCTGGCATGTAGAAAACATGAGCAGTTGGATCTCAGCTCTACCAGCACAGGAAACAGAGGGTAAATAAACAACAAACTTGGCTTTGAGGTGGTTAAATCCACAAATATTGGTGAATGCACTACGTTTAATATGGAATTAAGGCTGCAGTCAAAATTGAACACATGATTTTCAACATGCAGACCTAAAACTAATATAACTAAAATAATATGCCAAACAATTAATATAAAGTACATAATGCACGATTAGACTAGAGTTTAGGTAAGAATTACAATTATTCATACACTTAATGCATAATAGTTAAAAATAGCAAAACACTGTGACCAAGTCAGTAAATCAAAAAATACTTCATTAAAATATTAACCCTTGTAATGTCCCAATAAGTCTTTGTGTCTGTGTGTGTGTGTGTGTACACGTGTGTGCGTGCGTGAGTATGTGTGCGTGTCCATGTTGCTGTACTGCATGACTTGTGCCAACTTTTTCTCATATTCATTAATACTCATATTCTGGGACAAGATGAAAATCATTGCAAGGACAAACAGTGTGTACAAAAATGCAAAGGATCGCACAAGGGTGAAAATTTGTACTTCCAAACAAATGCAGATGATATGTCACTAGAAATGTATATGATCCATGAGCTTTATCTTAGAAAGTCAATATTAATTGATATATTTGTGCCGATTTGTTGCTGCAGGGTTTCTAGAACCCTCTGGAAAATAAGACAATATTTATACTACTACTACTACTACTACAGTACTGTTTATCAACTAATACAAATGGTTTTTGTTTCCAACTTGGTCAACGTCATAGTTTTGAGTTAATCATCGCACAGTAAAGCTGAGTAAAGCTCTCTCTCTCTCTCTCTCTCTCTCTCTCTCTCTCTCTCTCTGTTGTTTCTGTGTGTGTGCGTGCGCGTGCAACAGCATCAGTCTACTCGCCAGTTACTGGACTGGACACGTTCATTTAGTTAGACTGAGTTCCCCCCACATCAGCTCAGAGAAGATATTGCAGCGCTGCAGAAACAGCCAGAGGTGAATTCACACATTCAATAAAAATTTTCTTTATGACTTCAGACGTCATGGAGAACACACTATAGTCTACCTTCTGAGACAGGCTCTTAGAATTACCATCACATTGTCATATGTCATATTTACCTTGACTTTTTTTGTTCTTATTTTTTTCAGGCTAAAGGTTCTCCATCTGTACGGCTGTGTCCAGCTCCCCTCTGAGCCAGAGATCAGAGAAGTGAATTCAAATGTTGGAGTTTATCCACAATACAAAAACTCCTACGGGCCGTAAGTTGCAACAGTGCCCTCTAGTGGCTGTCAGTGCGACAATAACGAACGTAAATTTTCAGTGGTACAGAAGTAGCAGGTACTGGTACACAAGCCTAGAGTGCCCTCTAGTGGGTGTCAGTCTGAAAATAAGGAACATGTACATTTTCAGTGGTACAGGAGTAGCAGATACTGGTAGCCCAAGCCTTGCCCTCTAGTGGCTCTCAGTGTGAAAACAACAAACCTGGTAAAATTATATATATTAATATACAAGTCGCACCTGAGTATAAGTCACAAACCCAGCCAAGGGATGAAAAAAAGTGTGAATATGGTTAATCTTTTGTTATGGAAGTTTTTTTTGGGGGGGGATATGTAGTCAAACGTTCCTGTGTTTACATCAAGCAGGCGAATTCAAATGTAGTTTGTAAAACTATTGGAGGACAATTCCCTTGCTGACTCATTTATTTATCATTCAAATGCTCCTATTGCTTATGCATGAAACTGGTTCTGACTGAAGGCTATTTGCAAGAAGAAAGAGAAAAAACATTTAAAACAAACTGCCCTGTTCTGAGGCTTCATCCTTTGTGACTTCGTAACAAATGTGAAACAGTGACCATTGAGGATTTGACCAGCAGCTCAGAAGAACAGCACAAAGATAAGGAAGATAAGTGCAAGGCGGAGGACACCTTCACTGAGAAGATTACCAACAAGCAGCTGAAGTTGTCAAGGTGAGACAAAAGTGTCAACAGAGAATCCTTTGTCATTTTTTGTTGTTTCTGCAGTCATTTATTAAGAGAGAGCATCCAGAGAGAAATTATGCAGTTAAAAAGCTGTTTAATTTAAATAAATAAAATAACATTTTTCAGAAACTCAAAAATGTAATCTCCAAAAGTACAAAAGTAGTTTTAATACAGCAAGTATATTTGTTAAAATACTGTACAGATGTATTCCACCAGACAGGCGGGTATCTGATGAAGAGCAGGGGGCATTTTTATTTTATTTTATTTACTTGCTATTTTATTATTGTTAATATTGTAACAACACTGTAATGTGAAACTGAACTGAGAAACAGACTGGAGTGAAAACAACTTGTCAAAGTGATTTACATAGTGAGGTGATAAGTACTAGAGTAAATAACAGGGAGAGCATCCTAGTACGTATATCAAATATAATATCTTAATTCTCCTATTATCCAGCAGTTACACAGCAGATCTCTGTTTTTCGTGGTCCATTACAGGCCACCACAGCCAACACGTGAGAGCACTTTCTTTCTGGCCTCAAGCCCAGACCTTTATTGTTGAGGAAAAGGTTACGCACACACACACACAGGCCGAACACAGGTGGTTGTTGCGTTCACCTGTGTCAGACTCAGCTCCGTAACTGGCTAAAACAAACAGGAATAACCTGGAGCAGGAGTTTTGAGCTTGAACTCAAGCTTTATATTTATAAATGTGGATTAACGTTAGTGTTTTGTAGTGGGTTTTTTTTTTCTTTCACTTGTAGACATGTTTTTATAAGATCAAAGTAGAGCCATCAGGAGGTAAGAAGTTGCACCGTTGACCTGAGGTTTAGTCAATCGTTATTCATGAATCGTTTTCTGTGTTCCCAGTCAGCCTTATGTCTCCATCAGTGGCGTGAGCTCAGAGGAGCGTGATCGGCTACGCTCTCTCTTTCACGCCTACGACGTGAACAATTCTGGGAGGATCGAAAGACGGCAGTTCTTCACCATCTGTGCGCTGCTCCAAGTGTCCACAGCCGCGGCGCAGAGCGTGTTTGACAGGCTTGACGTGGGCGAGGACGGCACGGTCACCGTGCTGGAGTTTATCAGCGGCTTCTACGATCGCTACGGTGAAGACATGGAGAGTGACGGAGCAGAGGTCTGGTCTGCTGCCTGGGAAGACTTCTCCGGCAGACTCGGGGCACAGGCCAAGTTCATCCCCAGGTGAGGGCGCACACTGGTCGTCTGCAAGCGGCAGGGCTAGTGCGCAGATGGGGAAACTTCATGGAAATTCGAAAATTATATCAGTGTTGTGAACAGTGTTCAGGATTATGTCAAGATGATCTCTGCAAAATACACGAATTAGACCACGCACTGTCACTCAGAATCTAAATTTTGCAGGGTTCCACATACTGATATTGAGGATTTGAGGGTCATGTGGACAACGTAGAACTCTAACATAAGTTACGCATATGAGAAATAGAATATCCATACTCCAAATATAGACGTAGTATTGTTGAAAAAAAAAACCTCATTTAAGGGGGTTATGCATGTTTATGCATGATTTTGACCTTACTGATGTCCATGATGTGAACATGTGAGCCAGTTTGTCTAAAGTCTTTTAGCTGGCAAGAAAAAAACAGTTCTGGCTTTAAAAACAAAAAGCCCCTAGGTGTGATGCTGCCACTGTGGGGGTTTATGTTATGGGCATCCTGTTGTTTTTGTTTTTTTTTTGCCCAATTGCTCCTTGTAGACCTGGTAAACCCGGAATTTCTACAGAGTTGATCTACCATGGAAATAGACGGTGAACAGTTTTTATAAAAGGTGGAAACTCATTTTTCAGTAGACCCCCAGTTTTAGTCGTCTTTAGGTTAAAGCTTCAGTTCTGCCTTCATCACTAATTTGTATTACAGCCAGCCTGGATATTTTTTACCTCCTAGAGCTAGATTTGAAGGGACGGTGAATGAATGGACACTGTGTTCCTAATTCAGCCGTGGTTATTCAATGTTCTATTTTGTTGCTTGGCTAATTAAAATCAGCAGCTTAAATACAGAGGGTAAAGAAGATATTTTCAACCCATTTTTCTCATCAAATGTCCTGGGATGTTTGAACTTAGGAAACTCAGATGTTTTATGGCCAATTACACGATCACTTCATTAATAATTGTCTTCCTGTTAAGTAATTGCAATACTGTCTGTGACTGTAATGTTTTTAACTGATTTTTCAAGAAAAATAAGTTGTCTTTTTTTCCAAGTGAAAAAAATTGTAAATCATTTTACTAAAAATGCAAAAGTTTTTAAGTAAAACACTGACACAGCCTTCATTGGTATCTCATATATGCTCTATCTTTTGAGTTGACCATAAAATATAAAGAAATAATCCACATATTTTACATTAATGGTTAAACCAGAGATGGCCAGCAGTGTAAAGTTAAGTGTCTATACATTAAGTTCATTTTGGGAAAATCTGGACAAATTTGTGTACCCTCCATGTTCCTTTATTAGCTGCAGTGTTTGTATGTTTACATCTTTGGCCCCGAGCCTGACATGAGACTCTACCTCCCGCTGCAGATCTGTGGCATCAGAACATTGATTGTCACAGCGGTGCCTTTTGCTTAATACACTCTTTTATCATCCATTGCTAAAAGCCGCTGCTGCAAGAGTCAGCTGAGACGTGGCAGTATGGGAAACACAACTGGGCAAACACAGTGTCTGCTTTCTACGAGATGAAAACATATTTTGTGTTGTAGATAATTAGCACAAGAATCTGTTAGGTTCCTATTAATAATACCATTATGATTACAGTTTATCTAAGGAGCTGTGTATTTTGGCTATTATTCACAGTCTCAGCTGACTAGGAGACCAGTGAAATAAAAAAATAAGAAGCAGAGAGAACCTGACTGGAGAATAACCACAATGGGTCAAATGGTGACCTGAAGTAGGTTCATCTTTACTTCGATGTCACACTATATTGGCAAAATATTGAATTCCTGAATGCATCATTAATTATTGATGAATAGGTATCTGTGCAATCTGAATGAAAATAAATCAAAACTATTGAAGGGCAGGAAAAACACATTCACCAGATAATGTATTGATATTTTGTGTTTAAATATAAAAATATTTAATTGAACACTTTTGCGAAATGGTGCGGTTCCGTGTATCCGGGTAACGGATAAGTGGGCGAAGATGGATGATAATAATAATAATAATAACTTTTGCAAAATACATAAATTTGTAAACGGAGTGGGTTTCGAAACGACGATTGCCGATATCCAATACGCCAATATGCCAATATTGTCCATATGCTTAGTTTTCTGTATATTGGTATTGGTATATTGGTAAGTATAATGATAACATAAATAAATTGTATAATTTGGAAAGGTTTGGTGGGCCGTATTAAAAAGATGAACAGGCAGCATCCGGTGTAAAAAAAAAAACACTTGGATATTGAATTCAGTATCTGAAAATATTGATATTATTGAAATATAGCAGATTTAGGAGACAGTAGGAGACAGTTACTGTTTTGGATTATCTTTCCTCAGTTTTATAATGTGGTCATGTCTGTTGGACATTTATTTAGGCTAAATAAATATGTAAGGGCTGTAGTAGAAGTGGATTTAAGAGCAGACAGGTGAACAAAAACAGTGTTTCTATATGTCATTCTGTTTTAACTAGTGTGTCACTGTAAGCAAATAGTGTGATTAGCCTCATCTGTACACAGAGAATAAATCCCACCCAACCTGTCAAAAAGCAAACTTGTGAACACACACACACACTCAACTTCAGCTTTTACTGTCAAACCGCGATAATGAACGCTTTCTCACTGCAGTGACTCAAACAGTGACGTTGACTAAGTTGGCAGCAAATAACGTTTTTACTAGTTGATAAACAGTACTGCAGTAGTATGTATGTTGTCTTATTTACAAATATATCAATCAATTTTGTCTAATTTCTAATACAAATAATTTAAGATAAAGCTCATAGGTCATATACATTTGTTTTGATATATTATCTGCATTTGTTGGGAAACACAAATTAAAAGACAAAAACATATTTTATTTGTTTAAATGTTTTTTGTGTTTTGATATTATTAACTCTTATGCATTAAATCGCTGCACTTGTTTACTGTTGAATAATTCAGGTTTGAATCCACCAGCTGACAAGTTACCACTGAAAGATTCTTGTTATATTCTGATCCAGATCACAGTACCAGTCAAAATATTCTTGCTGTGCGAGGTGTCTTCAGGCAAGGAATGGAAGCAGCCGGTAGATGGTCGATTCGTTTTAATAGCAAAACGTCAGGTCCAACAATAAAGCAAAAATAAACGACTGGAGAAGTATTCTAATCTATTACCACTGAGGTGCTCTCAGCATGGCACCGTCCCCACACCCGTTGTGTGCAGTGATGTGTGTCACAATGACAATGACCTTTCCTTTCCTAAACTCAGAGTGTGCATCTGTGAATATATATTTTGACTAATCATTTATATTGTAAAGTGTAGCAGGATTTTTTTTTCAAATATGTACTATGATGTTAACAGTCTTGTCAAGATGTAAGTATTAAGATATTATGTCAACGTCTTATCTCACTCCAGAAATGAGCAAGCAGCAATGTTGTACCAGAACATCAGCCTGACAGAACCCAGACTGATACCCCAGTTTGAAAAAGTCATCCTGAACTTCACCAAAGAGATCAGGCAGCAAAACCTGGAGATGGAGAACCTGGCTCTGGCTATCAAAAGGTAAGACAATGCGTGTGCGCATACACAAAATAAAACCTCAATGTTCATTCATTCAGTGGCAGTAAAGTCCCAACAACAAATACATCCAACAAACACGAGACCTAGTCCAAAAGACTATTACAATAGAAACTTTAGGTGCAAAACATCTTTTGTTTTTATTAAATTCAACAACATAATATAAGGCTAGTCACAAACTATATATTATTAAATGATTGAATGTTATGGAAGATATGCACTGATACCGTTATTTTTCCCATACATAAGTATTGTCACTGATGCTTCTTAAGGTTGGGTTTCAATTAATGTGCAATAAACCGTGCCGTGTTATATAAGTGGATTATAGAGTAATGTGTACTGTAGTGAAGAGGTCCCCATCCCCTGGTTCAGGGACCGAAGTCATTTGCTACCAGTCAAAAAAACATCAAGTCATATCCATTTACTTTCTTCATTTAAAGATAATCTGGTAATGTTTCAAACCAATTGGTCATTCAGACTCTGATACAGAATAAAGTCTAAAAGATGTTTTATATTTAAAATTGAATGATCCTTTCAATGATGGCGCAGTATTACAGGTCCTCAGTAACGGCTGTTACCAGCCAACCGGTCCTTGGTACAAAAAAGGTTAGAGAAACCACTGCTGTAGTGTGTAGGATCGACCCTGCACCACAGTAAGACATCACTTAAAACTGAAACCATGTTAGACAGCATATCAACAAAGCTAAGGATAAATTATATGAAAATAATATGAAAAAGATGAATAAAATGAAACTTCCTGTACTGTTGATACAGACAACTAAACAGAAAGTGAGCAGAGATTCCACGCCATTAGCACAGTTCAGTTGAAAACACCAGTAAACAAAGAGTCACTTGAACCATGTGATAAGGCTGGGCAAATAATTGAACTTTGATTTCGATTACGATTTTGGTCAGAACAAGACAATGGAAATAAAATGGTTATTGTGGCAATCCAACACAAACGGTAGTTCCACTTTCAGCACGTTTTGAAGCAGAGGAAGAGGAAGTTGAATATATGCTAATGATTCTGTCTCTGTTTGTTTAGGATGCGCTGCAATGTGTTAGTATGCTGCCACATCCTTTTTGATATCTATTTTTATATATTATATGTATATATAATATATATACTATATATATATATATATATATATA
>NW_007585157.1:4217-17992 GCF_000523025.1 Cynoglossus semilaevis | reverse complement strand
TGGAAGCAGCCGGTAGATGGTCGATTCGTTTTAATAGCAAAACGTCAGGTCCAACAATAAAGCAAAAATAAACGACTGGAGAAGTATTCTAATCTATTACCACTGAGGTGCTCTCAGCATGGCACCGTCCCCACACCCGTTGTGTGCAGTGATGTGTGTCACAATGACAATGACCTTTCCTTTCCTAAACTCAGAGTGTGCATCTGTGAATATATATTTTGACTAATCATTTATATTGTAAAGTGTAGCAGGATTTTTTTTTCAAATATGTACTATGATGTTAACAGTCTTGTCAAGATGTAAGTATTAAGATATTATGTCAACGTCTTATCTCACTCCAGAAATGAGCAAGCAGCAATGTTGTACCAGAACATCAGCCTGACAGAACCCAGACTGATACCCCAGTTTGAAAAAGTCATCCTGAACTTCACCAAAGAGATCAGGCAGCAAAACCTGGAGATGGAGAACCTGGCTCTGGCTATCAAAAGGTAAGACAATGCGTGTGCGCATACACAAAATAAAACCTCAATGTTCATTCATTCAGTGGCAGTAAAGTCCCAACAACAAATACATCCAACAAACACGAGACCTAGTCCAAAAGACTATTACAATAGAAACTTTAGGTGCAAAACATCTTTTGTTTTTATTAAATTCAACAACATAATATAAGGCTAGTCACAAACTATATATTATTAAATGATTGAATGTTATGGAAGATATGCACTGATACCGTTATTTTTCCCATACATAAGTATTGTCACTGATGCTTCTTAAGGTTGGGTTTCAATTAATGTGCAATAAACCGTGCCGTGTTATATAAGTGGATTATAGAGTAATGTGTACTGTAGTGAAGAGGTCCCCATCCCCTGGTTCAGGGACCGAAGTCATTTGCTACCAGTCAAAAAAACATCAAGTCATATCCATTTACTTTCTTCATTTAAAGATAATCTGGTAATGTTTCAAACCAATTGGTCATTCAGACTCTGATACAGAATAAAGTCTAAAAGATGTTTTATATTTAAAATTGAATGATCCTTTCAATGATGGCGCAGTATTACAGGTCCTCAGTAACGGCTGTTACCAGCCAACCGGTCCTTGGTACAAAAAAGGTTAGAGAAACCACTGCTGTAGTGTGTAGGATCGACCCTGCACCACAGTAAGACATCACTTAAAACTGAAACCATGTTAGACAGCATATCAACAAAGCTAAGGATAAATTATATGAAAATAATATGAAAAAGATGAATAAAATGAAACTTCCTGTACTGTTGATACAGACAACTAAACAGAAAGTGAGCAGAGATTCCACGCCATTAGCACAGTTCAGTTGAAAACACCAGTAAACAAAGAGTCACTTGAACCATGTGATAAGGCTGGGCAAATAATTGAACTTTGATTTCGATTACGATTTTGGTCAGAACAAGACAATGGAAATAAAATGGTTATTGTGGCAATCCAACACAAACGGTAGTTCCACTTTCAGCACGTTTTGAAGCAGAGGAAGAGGAAGTTGAATATATGCTAATGATTCTGTCTCTGTTTGTTTAGGATGCGCTGCAATGTGTTAGTATGCTGCCACATCCTTTTTGATATCTATTTTTATATATTATATGTATATATAATATATATACTATATATATATATATATATATATATAGAGAGAGAGAGAGAGAGTAGCAGAGTGCTATAAATCATTGTTTTCAGAAGGAAAACACACAACAATGGCTGACTAGAATTTTCCAAGTCACCTAATGTACCTTTTTTGTAACCCGTAAATATACTTCATTTATGTGATATGCCACCTTTTTAAAATTATTTTACTGTAATGTCAGGAAAAAAAAGAGCCAGTTCTTGCTCTTCAGTTTTTCATTAATGTATCCTGTAAAATATCTAGTGAACAAAGAAAAGAACTATGTTTGTACTTCAGTGACAGTATTCCTCTCTCCCTGGTCCTGTAGGGCACAGGACCAGGCATCTATGCAACTGAGTGAGATGGAGGAGGAGATGGACCAGCGCATCCAGGCTGCAGAGAAAACAACACGAGAACAGGTGAGTGGAAGATGATGTGTCTCCTGTGACTTGAATTGAGTGGAAGTTTCTGTTGGTGATAGAGCCTAGTGTTTCCATTGTCTTTGTGGCTGCAGTTTGTGTAGTTAAAGTGTTAAGGTGGGTGTGTTTGGAGCACTCGTCCCTCATGTAAAACAAACATCTAAACATCAGACGACTGATCCAAACTCCTAACTCTGCTGCGTTTTACAACGAATGTTTTAAACAGCAGCCAGATGGCGCTAAAACATGTTAGTTGAACTGTTGACTAAAATACACTCAAGAAGTGAAAATGTATTTACATATTTGTACCACAACCAGCAGTAAAATACATTTCATGCACAGAGTCTGCAGCTCTCTGTCTTTAAATCCTGGAACATGCAACCTATGTAAGTGTACCTCAGCCACACAGGAGCTGCTGTTTAATTTGTGCATGAAAAGCACACAAAAAGGTCAGAGTGCACCAATGACGTGCGGTGAGGTTCATGGCTGGTGAGGCACTGACTCCTCTGGAGTCAGATTTACAATTGTAAGAACTGAAAAGAGCATCTTATTTCTCTTGGATGGTACATAGGTTTATTACCAGGTGATGTTGTTGGATGAATAGTGAAATAAGATGAAATAAGATCATCAGCATTCCTCTTTGAATGAC
This sequence comes from Cynoglossus semilaevis, assembly GCF_000523025.1. NCBI lineage: Eukaryota > Metazoa > Chordata > Actinopteri > Pleuronectiformes > Cynoglossidae > Cynoglossus > Cynoglossus semilaevis. The sequence goes on along the minus strand of NW_007585157.1, from coordinate 15,294 downwards.
ACTGACACCAACACAAACATATGCACAGGAACATATTGGTCCTACAAAGAACGTATCTTTATACAAATGGACAGAGCACCCTTGTCTAAGCAATTTATATTTACTGTAAACAAATAGAGATGGGTGCAGCACAAATTTAATTTTGACCTTTAGTAAAGAATTCGGTTATTTTTTAAACTTTAAATTCTGGTGCTTTGATCAAAGGTTGTATATCAATTTGATAAGAACATATATATATTTTAGGCCAGATATTTAGTTATTAAATACTTGAATTTTTTCCTACTTACTCCCATCTTATTTTTACGCTAATGGACACTAATGTTTAGTGTCCGTTGCTCATCCGATGCCAAATCGATCCTTGAATTTCCAGAATTTTTTGAAGACATCTGGCTTTGGTTGTTTGTTGCTGATCTTCTTTGTCTGCTGAGGCTTCTTTGTAAATGTTTCAGGTCACAGTATCCCGAGTTAGTCCAGACGTTATCACACAATGAGAGTAAAAGGCAATATAGGTGATTTCCTAACTTTTAGATAACCTTTTAGCTCCAGCGTTGGTCTTCCATCACTAATCGTCTTCTGTCTGGACCAAAAGTCTAGTTTTGAGAAATATTTCTGTCTTGAAATACAATACATAGTGAGTCGGATCAGGCAGATTATAGAAAACGCTGTTCTTCACCTACTACTGGCTCTAGCTTAGCGTCGACTTTCAGTACACGTACGACCGCTGAGGTGAAGCAGAGTACTATTTGCCTCCCCTGCCTACTTTTCGCTGCACTTTATTGGCTGGAACAGAAACGGGCCTGCGTCATGTGACCCAGTTTGATTGGATCGCGCAGTCAGAAGAGAGGCACAACTCGTCTGTGCCTCATCCAGGATTTAAATGCGAAACACTCAAATTTGGCGATTTTTACTCAATAAAATATAAAAAATGTGTAGTCTACTGTGGAGTCTACTGAAAATGCATCTTTTACACAGATCAGTGGAAAATATTAATATTTATTTTATGTATTTTTTTCTCCGTTTTTATCGTGATGGCAGGTGAGGTACTGCCTCTCCTGCCTCCCCTGACCGCACGGCTCTGGATTGCACTCACAGACAACTGAAAGAACTATTTCTGGAAACTGTAGCTGATAAACTTCAATCAATCAATTATGCAACGGCTTATGTTGGTGTTGCTCCTGCCATGAAGTTGCCCCCAAAACAACACCGATTATTGAGTCAGACATGATAAACAGTGCTGGACTATAGGGATCAATTGTTAAATTTTATTATATCTTGGAATATTGATGGAGAACTTGAAAAATATTTTCAATGGAATGAAGACTTCTTTTATAGACTTTGATTTAACGCAATGACAGAAAACAAGAGTGGTGATTAAAAAAAATAGCTTCATAAGACAACATGAAATAAACAAATTTACCATTGACGACGATTCAATCACTGTATGTTGGGCTCCTGTGTGTGTTTCTGCAGGAGAAGATGCGAGCAGAGGCAGAACTGAGTGAGATACGGAGAGACTTTGAAACTGAAGTGTGTGAACTTCAGTGTAAGATCCAGAAGATGCAGTTGGTGGGTTGATGCTAACACAAACATCATTTTAAATTCTAGTTTTTGCACAAACAAAAGAAGCAGGAGTGAATCAAGAAGAAATAATGACCATTGTAGACACTGATTTAGATTCTTACCTAAATTCTGGTCTGATCTCTAATCTCTAATCCAGGGGTGTCAAAAAGGCCCACGGGCCAAAACTGGCCCGCTTGATTAATTTTGAAAAAAATTAAAATTAATAAAATGCACAAACACTTTATGTTCAAGAATTTCTTAGTAAAACTGCATGTCCTTACATTTGAATACATAATAATAATAAATATCTAAAATGCTTGTACTTATTTGCAGGAAAACAAAGAAAAAATGACTTATTTTGAGTTAATAGTCAATTATGTTGTGATTGTACTGGTGTGGCCCACTTGACAACCAGGTAGGTTGTATGCAGCCCCTGAACTGAAATGAGTTTGACACACCTGGCCTTAAGTATATGAGTGTATGAATTTGTGTAACTGAGTCACAAATTTTGGCACAGGCACAAAAAAAGAGAAAAAAAAAGGAAGAACTGAATCAATAAGCCGTTCACTCTGTATGAAATATCTCCACCTTCACCTGCTGCTTGCTCAGACTTTATGCTGGGATTAAATGAGGAGCTGACCAGAGATTCTCTGAAAAGAAGTGACTTCTGCAGCTCCTTGGGCTTTAGTGCATGTGTGGAAGCAGTTTGTGTTATATATTGTAATTACCTAATATACTCTGTATGAACTGGAGATAAATATGGCACACACTGGTACAGTAAAGTCAGGTCAAGTGTTAAAGACAAACACTTTTTTGTGAAAGTGCCTTATTTACACCAGGCCTGGGGCTTCAAAATATACTCTATAGACCAGGTTTATTCATCTCTATGGTGTAGCATATGTATTTGAGTATGAATATGTTCAATGACTTCATTAACTTGAAGGAAAACCATAAGTAACTATGTCTTTGGCCATACATACATTCATACATACAAAAATGATTCACAGTCTGGTGTTGGTAAATACATGCGATGCACGTGCAGTGGAGTTCAATCTATTAATTAATTTAATTAATTTAATTAATAATTCAATCATTCAGTGATTCAATGATTGATTAAATTCAATATGATTTTGTCGGTCAGATTGAAGAGAAGTACATGAACATCACAGTGAAAGACCAGTCTCTGACATTAAAGAAGACGATCTCTGAGATGACGCTGGTGAGACTCACGCTTATTGTTTCTGTAATTCTAAAACATTTGTTTTCTCCGCTGAAAAGGGTGTGTCATCCTTATCCTGCTTCTGTGAATTGAAAACAGGAAAACCAGCGACTGAAGCAGGAGCTGCTGAAATCTCAGACCAAAGTCGCCTGTTTACACAGTGAGATGGACTTACTGAAGACCGAGTTAGCTGATCAAAGTATCAACTCTGAAAGGTGAACTTCACATTCACCTTTCTCCATGCGCTGTATCTGTTAGGAAACATTGTTTTTCCAACCACCAAAAAGTTAAACCAAGTTAATTAAGTTTAAAATAACCTTTAATGTAGCTGAGCCTTGATGTAGCGCTCTCGATTAGCACTAAACTAGTTAACATTCAAACTAGTTAACGAGTTAACATTCAAAAATACGTGGGAAAACAAATGTTCATTTTAGCCAAACTAAGAAGTGAGAAAAAATGTTTTAGTCTGAGTCTGATGTTCTTTGAAGTTAATAATAAGAACTTTACATTGTTATATGAAAGTCTTCGGCTACTCTTCAATGCTTTAGCCTCAATGCTAAACACACTGTTAGATCACAGGATTATTTAGTCCAATGCCTTTGGGAAATTTCTCGATCTGACACTGATCTTGCAACTGCGCACATGGAGAGAACTCGTTTTTAATTAGTGCAATAATACTCTTAGTAGCATTAGAGTTTTAACTTGAGTTTGGTAAATATTTGCTAGGACTGCACTGCTAACGAAGTGAGTTGAACAAGTTTGGGAACACACCACGACTGTCAAGAGAAAGAGAGCAAGAGAGAGGAGGGGAGGAGATCCGTGAGTTCTGTCAGAGCATTAACAGGATATCCTGGAACACCTTCAAACACATAATAACTTCTGTACAAGCGTCACTTAGCAACAGCAGCAGCTGAAATGACAGCGGAGTCACACTGCTCCGGCACAAACTGTCTCCTCCTGTTGCCTCTCTTATTCCTCTGTCCCTAATTATTATTAGTTATTAACAAAATGGCTAAAGTTACAAGTTAAATTAATTAAAAAAAACACAGATCTAAACATATATAACACATTTTGCATTTAGTATTGTAATAGTACTGCAGTAGTTATAAAACAATCATGAATTATTCATGATTAAAAAAAGAAAAACAGCAGAAAAACAGATTCTAACAACTTGTAAGAGGCAGCAGATATTAAAAATATTATTTTATGCATAAAACAAATTTTTACCAAATGTTAATTATATTATTATTTATTTATTTATGATAAATATTCTTCTGCTTTGGCAGCCACATAATCATATCTCACTTAAAATTTTAAATTTGTCATGGATAAAATGTTTTGGAAGGTAAAGTATCCACCAATCACCTGTCAGTTTCAATGCAGCTCTATTTCCATTTTTCCACCGTAAAATAAATACACTTGGTGCATACATGTAAGGCATACCCATAGTATATAAGCATGGGGTTGTAACAGATTCTAGCTGAGATAGAGCAGTGTTTATTAAACTTTTTGTTGAATGTTGGTGTTTTTGATGAAGGGTCAGTATAGTTCAGCATAGCAACTGTGTTATCGTCTCTCTAATATATATATATTTATTTAAAGAGAGGAACAAAATGATTATAATTTGTTGTTATAACATTGACAATCATCAGATAACTTCAAGTTTATACCTAAATTTAAATGTTTTAGGTTTATGTCCCTGTTGTGTTACAGAGATGAGGAGCTCATGCACCAGTTCTCTGAAGAACGTGACATTCTGGAGAGTCAGATTGAGATTTTGCAGTAAGACACAAACACATATACACACAGTGTACACACACTGTTTTTGATTCTAAGGGCCAATATTGTGTATGCTTGTGTGTCTGTGTGTAGACAAGCTAACAGAAAGCTTCATGACACTAATGATGGTCTGAGGACAACTCTGGAAAGGATTTCAAGGGTAAAAATGCACTTTAATTTTTTTTATGTGTTAGGTTTGTTAGTAAACTTAATGTTTTGTCATAAGGAATGTGGAAACTGTATTTAATATTAAAACTCATATATGTTTCTTTTCTATTGCAGTCTGGTAACAGTGAGTCCCCAGTAGAAATGAAGAGCAGGAACAGGAGTAAGAGCATCTGTTACACATCGCCGTATGCGTTAATAGACAGGTGAGAGCTAATCACTTTGGATGTCTATATGCAACACTTTTCATCTAACAAGTACATAGTTGGGGTGATGAGGATTGGTGGTGACTCAACACCGTATGCTAACATATCCCTAACAGTAGTGGTACTAAAATAGTAACAAGGATTTAAAGCAAACATTAAAACTCTACCTGATTTTATGCATCACTTCATCCCTTCCTGTCATGCTCCTCAGGTACTGCCAGCGTATGAACGACAACTTCTGTCCGTACAACCATCAACCCAGCTCCGACACACTGGCCTTGGCCATGTGTGACCCCGGCCTGATGCGCAGGAACAGCAGTGAGTGTGAAGAGGACAGTCTGCCTGAATTCTACATGGACAGCGGCCTGTCCACACTCAGGGGCTCCCATGGTGGTTACGACTCCGAGCAGGAGGTTAAAGGTCACGAAGATGAAGACGAAGAGGAGGAGGAAGAGAGGGGGAAGAAGACAGTGGAGGATGACAGAATGATGGGAGAAAACTCAGATACTGAGGTGAGAACCAGAAGGAATTCTGTTACGTCAAATATGTGTCTCCACATTGTCTGTGTTGGTAAGAACTGTCCACATGTGACCCCACTGCAGCCAGCAGAGACACAGGACACCGAATCTGCATTTGGTTCGGACAGCAGCTCAGTGTTGGACTGGAAACTGCCTGAGATCACTAGTGACAGCAAAACATCGAAACCCCAAACGAGGGCTCTCAGTGCCATCAGTGTTCAGGTAGATATTTAACTCAATACAGATATTTAATGTCAATACATTTCCCAAGGATTAAATATCCACCAATGCATGTATTAATAATATATGCTATTATTTATCTTTACACATGTTTTTTCCTGGTAAAAAAGTTAAAAATTAAAGTTGTAAAGTTAATTTCTGTCACATCAGGATCTTCCGGATTTTCAACCGTAGTATAACTTACAGCCACATTAGGGAGGTAACAGTCCAGCTTGGCAACTGTTTACCAGTTTCATGAAAATAACACGTGAATATGGATCTTGAGATACTATAGTAATAGGTAGAGTTTTAAATATTTAGATTTAAGTATTTAAATTTAGTCTCATATACTTTGCTAATATTTGTATTGGTTAGTAGTTCTTCCTTATAGCACTAACCACAGAACCAATGAACCACCAACTACATTTAACCCTGTAGAACTGTAATGATAGTAAGGAGTTTTCAGATTCTTATCTTGTTTGTCCAGTTTCCTCCCACAGTCCAAATGCAAAAAGGATTATGTTAACGATTTGCTCTAGACCAGGTGTGTCAAACATACGGCCCACGGGCCAAAACCGGCCTGCTTGATACATTTTCAAAATAAAACACTTCATGTTCAGGAAATGTTTTCTAAAATTACATATAACAATTGTGTTATGATTGTACTGGTCCAGCCCATTGCCCACAGCCCAAGTCTGGCTCCTGAACTAAAATGAATTTGACACCCGTGTTTTAGACTGACCATAAGTGTAGGTATGTTAGATGATCTGTCCACGTGTGTCCATGTGTACAAAATTTCCATCTGATGAATTAATGAATGTATGGTAGTTATATTTGTATTTTAACTGTGCAATATGTTGGTTAACTTAAGCTTACTTCACTTAATAATAAATTTAAATTTAAATTTAAGTTGGAGTGATGTGTGAAATTACATAAAGAGTGACATGTTGCTTTGTCACTTTCTCATATTCAGAAGGATGAAGATAATGTTAACCGGGGCTACATGACGTCAGAGAAGGCCTTCAGAATCGTTTTGGCAGGAGACGCTGCTGTGGGAAAGTCCAGCTTCCTGCTGCGCCTTTGTAAGAATGAATTTATGCCAAGCTCCAGTGCAACCTTGGGTGAGTTGGATTAGAAAAAGATATATTTTATGTGAACATATCACTCTCAGCACTGCTTTGTAGAAAGAAATCTTATAACTACTGTATTTGTCAGACTATAAGGCGCACCGCAATATAAGGCGCACTATCAATGAACAGGTCTATTTTCATACATAAAGCGCACCAGATTATAAGGCGCATTAAGCAAAACAAAACAGTCAGCCAAACAATTAAGTGAAACAATCAAGCATGCCCGGATCCCTCTCGTCATTATTCGAGTCAGTCTCGTTGCTGTTAATTAGTTTTTCAGTGATGATTCCGGCCTTCGTTAAAGCTCGGACCACATTTCAGACTGATATCTTAGCCCAGCCATGATCCATTGGCAGAGGCGTAGCCTCCCTGTCTTGGTGAATGTGTGTCCGCCTTCTGTCATCCAATGCTTCCACACAGCTCGCAATTTAACTTTAAATTAACACCAATATTTTGGATTTGGAATTGGACGGTTGGAATTCTGTGGGTGTTGACAACGTTGGTGAGATGGGCGCGCATGGATCAAAAGGGACAGGGATTTGTGGAAAAAGGGTAGTGACCTATGGTGGACACTGGAGTTGGTGGACACTGCTGTTGTTGTTGTTCGTCCCTCCAGAGTCAGGTGGATGTCACTATTTTTGTTCTGGGTGGTCACCGTATTGTTGTTTTGACGCTGTTCAGTGCTGAAGTGCGGATGATGTTTTGCAGAGAGTGAGAGAGTGTTTTTTTTCCTGTATCGATAAAAAATGAGAAATAAAAGCGTTTTTGACCACGAAAAAGTCGACAGCCATGCCTCTGAGTCGTCCTTCTGCATCGCACCTTACATCGACAATACAAAAACAAAATGCACACAGTACATAGTTACACAACCATACAGTAACAATTGTTGTTGAGCATCTTCTAATTGTGATAATAGAGTTTAATGTCATTGTTGGCTCCAAGTGTGCTCCAGTTGTGTGCCTTCATGTGTGATGCGCTGTGTGGTTTGGCTTTACAAAATCGGTTCGAGCTCAGTAGCCGTATTACCCCTAATACATAATGCATGCAATGTTGCAAAAATTAAAGATTTTTAAGTGTGCCTTATAGTGTGAAAAATATGGTATTTGTAAAAGAAAAAATAACTGGTCCAAGATCCAGAGCCAGTTCTGGCTGGTTTGACTTAGGACTTTACAGTACAGCTGTGCATCCACATTTAATTTTTTTTTTTTGGTAGTGGGCGCATATGACAACGGCACCCCCCACGTCTGTTTGAGTCTGTTCACTAACAAATGCACTGAATTTATTAAGAATTTATGAATTTATATACACCCTTGTATAACACGATACTTCTCAAATAGTGGGGCGGGGCCCCCCGGGGGGGAGGGGTAAGGTGTCAGGGCGGGCGTGAGGGACTTCCAATAGAACATGGCTGGACATAAGTGTACCACTGCTTTAATGCTTAAATGATAGCAAGTGTCTAGTCACTAGGTGACAGCAACTTATACAGTGGTTTGTACAAAGTATATATATATAAATGTTATCAGGTCCTCAATAGTATTTCAATTTGTGGGAGTGTGGGTTTGAGGGAGGGGGTGTGTGGAAACATTTCTGTCCAAAATGGGGGCATGACGGAAAATATTTATTGGTATAACTTCCTTAAAAGGGTAATATAATAAATGGAACTCCGCCATTTTTATGTCCTGTATATTAAAGTCAGATGACACAGTGAAAAATCTTGTAAAACATAGAGTGATGTAACTAAAACTAGAGCTATTCTAGAGTTAGAGGCCACATCATCCTGTCCTGGGGCCACAAATTGTTTTACCATCCAGTGAGAGGATGCTATTAACCTACAACTATTGGACAAGGCTGTGAACATGCTGACATGATCTCATGTGCTGTTACTGATGAAGGTCACAAATTCTGTCCTTAAAAAATTCTTAAAACAGGGGTCCTCAACCCCTGGTCCGGGGACCGGTGCCAGTATGTAGGTCATTCGATAGTGGGCTGCAGTGGGACACAGTAAAAAATGTAGTCCATGTAATCCAGTTATATCCCTTTCCTTTTTTTCATTTAAAGATAATCTGGTAACGTTTCAAAACAATAGGTTGATACTAACAGATTAAAATAGTAACGGCTGATACCGGCCGACTGGTTGTTGGTATTTGAGAAATTTAGTTGATATTGATTTTTTTTTTTTTTTTTGTTCAGGAGTGGATTTCCAGATCAAGACACTGGTAGTTGATGGAGATCCTGTTCTACTTCAGTTATGGGACACTGCAGGACAGGAAAGGTATAATCAGAATAATATGTGGGTATATATTATATCAGAATCTAGTCTAAATCCAATTAACCAATTTTTCCCCTCTCCTGTAAAGGTTCCGCAGCATTGCTAAGTCATATTTCCGTCGAGCGGACGGTGTTTTGCTGCTGTATGACGTCACCTGTGAGAGAAGTTTCCTTAACGTGAGAGAGTGGGTGGATATGATAGAGGTAAAGTTCTGATCAAACAAAAATCTTTAAAACGGAATCAATGGTTTTTGTTTTATTAATGAAGCAGTTTTATTGGTTACCGTATATTTCGGACCATAACAGCACCAGGTTATAAGGCGCATTAAGCGAAACAAAACTGTCAATCAAGCATACAGGGATCTTTTGTCATTATCCGAGTCAGTCTCGTTGCTGCTGATGATTACGGCCTTCGTGAAAGCTCGGACGACATTTGAGACTGATACGTTAGCCCAGGCATCCACGGTCCATTAGCAGATAGTGCCGTAACTCGCCCGGCGTTGCCTCCCTGTCTTGGTGAATGTGTGTTTGCCTTCTGTCATTCAATGGTCCCACGCAGCTCGCAATTTAACTTTGAAACACCAATATTTAGCGGTTGGAATTCTGTGGTTATTGATGGCAAGCCCCGAATTATTTTGCTTCACTTGGGTTTTGACAATATTGGTAAGGGGGGGCTACATGGAGTCGCATGGCGCCATACATTGACAATTCAAAATAACGTGATAAGTTTATCGTAATTGCGTGAAACTTATCACGTAATAACGTAAAACTTAGGTTATTTCGTTTATACGTTTTACGTTATTATGTGATACTGAGCCAATTTTTTTCCTCTCAGTGTGGCAGCAATACGCTTCCATAGACATGTCAGTGTTGATGATGGAAAAAAATACAATTGTTTTTGTCCAAATATTTTGTTAATATTTCTGCATGTTGAACAGTGTGTGACGTCATGTGTTTGCTTTGTCTTCTACCACTGTTCTGTAGTTTAGATGTTTGGTAATATGATTATGTTTGTTGTTGTTGAAAACCAGGACCTATCTCCAGACAATATTTCCATCATGCTCGTGGGCAATAAGTGTGACCTGAGACAAGACGGAGCTAACTTTGTTCCTACCAGCTATGGTGAAAAGCTGGCCATGGTAGTTACATACAAACAGGCTCTGTCATCATTAGTCTCATAAATCCATTACTTAATAAGATTATTGACTTTCTGTTTCTCCGCTGACAGACATACAACACTCTGTTCTGTGAGACTAGTGCCAAAGATGGTTCCAACATCCTGGAGGCTGTGTTGCATTTGGCCAGGTGAGAATTAACAGAGTTTACAGATTAAAAACTCAAGAGCTGTTCATAATTGGAAACAATGTTGTTACATTAAGAAAATCATGCAAAAGTCAAATTGTATTTCTCAGATATTTAAAAGAAATGACCAAACATGAAGCTGTCCACACAGAAAATCTTGATGTGTTTAAAGCTCAAAGTTAATATTTACATTTAAAGATAAAAATTCAAACTGTAATCTAGGTATAGTTATTCAATTGCAATTCATCCATCCATCCATCCACCATCATCAACCGCTTATCCGGGGCCAGGTCGCAGGGGCAACAGTCTGAGCAGGGATGCCCAGACTTCCCTCTCCCCTGACACTTCCTCCAGCTCTTCTGGGGGGACCCCAAGGCGCTCCCAGGCCAGCCAAGCGTCTTAGTTGCTCCAGCGTGTCCTAGGTCTTCCTCTAGGTCTCCTCCCAGAGGGACAGGACCCGAGCACCTCCCGAGGGAGGCGTCCTCTGTCTACTTCGAGCTCCTCTCGTGTGACAGAGCTCCTCACCCTATCTCTAAGGGAGCGCTCTGCCACCCTGCGGAGAAAGCTCATTTCAGCCGCTTGTATCTGGGATCTCGTTCTTTCGGTCATGACCCAGAGCTCATGACCATAGGTGAGGGTAGGAACGTAGATCGACCAGTAAATTGAGAGCTTTGCCTTTCGGCTCAGCTCCTTCTTCACCACAACGGACCG